>NW_027497580.1:0-164647 GCF_021521415.1 Bidens hawaiensis
ATGACCATCATATCTTATCATATATCATCATATTATACCTGATATCTGCTCTAGCAATCTCTTAATATACACTTATATTTAAAGAGCAATCTAGTCTGATTCTCACGCCGGAGGGTGGTCACAAGGAGGAACCCCCCCTTCTCAGTGACAAGCTCACGGTGTCTGTTTTGCAGGTTATCAGAAGAACCATCTTCTCAGGGTCTAACCCCTTGTGGGAAACATCTATCTAACCCCCAGGTTACCAGTAATCTGCCCGGGGTCCGGTTAGTGTTTCTTCATTGGCGCCATCCGTGCATAAAGCTAGAACATTTTTCTCCAGTTTTTTCAAACTCCTAAGATGGTTAAAGAAACTCCGGTAACCACAACCCCGGCTACTGGGGGGAATACCGGCAACACAGTTTTTACAAACACTACCCCGACTACCCAAGCCGGGGCAAGTGAAGTAAATTTTACAAACACTACCCCAGTTACCCAAGCTGGGGCAAGTGCAGTAAATAATCGCTCACTGGGATTCACCGATACCCAGTTAGAGAAACGAACAAGACTCCCCCGCCAAACTCTCGATGAAGTTAAGGCATGGGCGGAGGCACGTCAGAGGGAATTCCAAGCTGAGTTGGACGAACGCTTGCGTTCCGTCCAACAGACTGACGAATTCGAAGATTACTTGGATGGCTCGGAGGAGTCCGACTCCGACGCGAACCCTCGCCATAGGGCAAAAGGGAAGCGTAAGGAAACGGACTCCCAACCGAGAAGGCATTTTGGACAAGCCTTCAAACCAAAAAGCACAGGTGGAAGTCCACGAGACTTCTCCAAAACATTCAGACCAAACGTTGCAAATGCGGGAACGTCCAAATTTGCAAGGGACATTGCGGAAGCAATCGCCCCAAAAAGTGCCAAACAAATGTCCAGCATAGGCACATATGATGGTATATCCGACCCAGATGATCATTTGAACAGATTCATAGCGGGGGCAACCGTCAGTAATTGGACGGAACCTACATGGTGTTACATGTTCCAAATGACACTGGTCGGGGCTGCTAGAGCGTGGTTCGATCGTCTACCGGTCAACCACATCTACGACTGGGCAGACTTCCAACAGAAGTTTAGCCAACACTTCAGCCAGCAAAGAAAGTATACCGAGGAGCAATGGACAATCCTCAAGTGCATTCGAGAAAAAGATGAATCTTTGCTAGACTTCATCACTCGCTTCAACTCGAAGAAGCTAAGTCTGGGTAACATTAGCGAAGACCTTGTTCGCGCTGCCTTTATTCAGGGCGCGAACGACCCAGAGCTCATCCGCACCTTAACGGGTAAAGATGGCATGCCATCCACATGGGATGCCATCATGACAGCAGCTAAACGCTTTGCGGAAACGGAGAAGCAACTGGGTAGAGATCTCCACAGAGCACAAACCTCTATACCCAGAAAACAAGGGAAGACAACGTCCTTACCGCCCGATTAAACAAAAAGCGAAAGCTAGGCATTTGGCAGTCAAGGGTCAACTTTGACACCTCATCCGGCTTGCAAAATCGGTTAGGCGGAAGGGATGACGTACAGTCAAAGAACTCCAGATGGACGCCGCTCACCAAAAGAGTCACCGAGATATTCGCCACTGAGGAGCTCCCATGGCCAAAGCCTCAAATAATCCGACATCGTCACAATGCTGATCGGAGCAAATACTGTGACTTTCACAGGACAAAAGGCCATAACACCGAAGAATGCATAGACGTGAAGGACATGGTCGAAGCATTTGTCAGAGATGGGACGCTCGCGCACCTCGTGGCGCAATGAACGCTGAGCAGGCTGATGCGTGTAGAACCCCAGCTGGGGAAAACACGAATAAAATTCCAGCTTCAATGTGGAGACTACATGCTGCGTAAAGAACGAGATCCCGAACCAGGTGCGTATCGGCTCGATGGCACTCCCATCCCAACATGGAAGGGAGCTCATTTACACAGTTTGCATGTAAATCAATTCCAAATTTGTAAAGAAAAGGCCAAGAGCCACTTCTAATGGAAACGATTCTCCTTAAAACATTGACGCTGATGATTTTACATTTTTATGAACTATCAACACTAATGCCGGTTTTCACCGCATACATAAGTGCGAGTCGTGTGGGGAAGGCGGCAAAACCCGCATAAACCCAAAAAACGACAAACCTTCACGCAGGTCAGTTGAAGGGGAAAAGTTCAGTTATCCCATTTAATGAAAGTGCCGGTCTATCCGCATGAATCATGAAAAAGGGAACTGAACACTAACCTATTGACAACCGCGCGTCGAACGGTTAATTTATTCAACACGGATATGCCGGTTTTCACCGCATAAATACGTGGAAAGTCGTTGCCTGGGGAAGGCGGCAAAACCCGCATAAACCCAAAAAACGACAAACCTTCACGCAGGTCAGATGGTAAAGTTTAGCCATCCTACTACGTGCAAGTGACGGTCCTACCCGCACAATCACGAAAGAGGAAGCAAAACTTCACACCTATTATCTACCACGTTCAAAGGTTAACTTACCCTCAAAAGATGAGGAAAACCTACACGCAGGTCAGATGGTAAAGTTTAGCCATCCTACTACGTGCAAGTGACGGTCCTACCCGCACAATCACGAAAGAGGAAGCAAAACTTCACACCTATTATCTACCACGTTCAAAGGTTAACTTATCCTCAGAAAGGATGAGGAAAACCCACACGCAGGTCAGATATGGGTAAAGTTTAGCCATCCTACTAAGTGCAAGTGACGGTCCTACCCGCACAATCACGAAAGAGGAAGCAAAACTTCACACCTATCTACCACGTTCAAAGGTTAACTTATTCTAAACACTTGGAAAATTGCTAATTTAAACTAAAGTATGCAAGTCATATAACGTTTATAAAGCAAGGAATCCAATAAAAGAAGCGGTCTTACCCGCACAAAGATTTATATTTCACAAAGATTCATTACAAGAATGGCCGGGTAACTACCCGCCTACAAGAAAATAAATCTATACAAGCTAAATCTATCCTATCAGTGGGAAGGGATCTTCAGGATCAGGCTTCAGGGTCACTTCCACTTGGACCAGCACCGTCAGTAGAGCGTGGCAGTTCAAGGAAAGCCTTAAGGATAGCTAGCCCATCATCAGCAGCAGCAACTTCATTCACCTTCTCCACCACCGGATGCGGGAAGGCGGCGTACTGATTCACTGCTTGGTCGTAAACAGCTTCAGTATCAACATTGTACAAAGGGAAGTTGGAAGGCGGGATGCCTTTCTCAACGAACCCTAGACCAAGCAGGAAGCCGACCTTTTCCCCATCCTCGTGAGAAGCGTTGAGGGCTGCGCTCATAGCATCATCGTAAGAGGTCTCAGCAAAGACCCGATGCACAACCTACAAGAAAATATACAAGTGTCAAAACCTTTTCTATTTACAAAGAAAAGCGTAAAGACATGAAAAGCATACCGTAAGACGGATGCGGGTACAGTGTTAAGGCAAAACCCTTCACATACCTAGCACCCGCAGGGAATTGAAGCCAAGTAAACCTTGGCAAACAAGTAACCGTAAGACGGATGCGGGTACAGTGTTAAGGCAAAACCCTTCACATACCTAGCACCCGCAGGGAATTGAAGCCAAGAAAACCTTGGCGAACAAGTAACCGTAAGACGGATGCGGGTACAGTGTTAAGGCAAAACCCTTCACATACCTAGCACCCGCAGGGAATTGAAGCCAAGTAAACCTTGGCGAACAAGTAACCGTAAGACGGATGCGGGTACAGTGTTAAGGCAAAACCCTTCACATACCTAGCACCCGCAGGGAATTAAAGCCAAGTATACCTCGACAACCAAGTAACTATAAGCCGGGTGCGGGTACAGTGTAAAGGCAAAACCCTTCACATACCTAGCACCCGCAGGGAATTGACGCCAGGAATACCTTGGAAGTAAAGTAACCGTAAGACGAGCGCGAGTACAGTGTTAAGGCAAAACCCTTCACATACCTAGCGCTCCGCTGGGAATTGAAACCAAGAAGGATCTTCTGGGCAATGCTTGCGGAAACGGAAATAACATCCCCGCATAGCGGGAACGTCGAGAACTACGTTGTTTGAAGCTCCAGGATGGAATTGGTGGTTTTAACATAATTGATCACTATGTTCAAAACAACCAAAACCTCATGGAGAATCCACACAAGTGGGACTCAACGCTCCTGACTTGCGAGGAGGTTACAGACCTACCCCGCATCATACCCAAAGACCAAGCAGGAAACTCGGGAATTTCTGCAAGTGACAAGGACTTCCGCGGGAGGAATCCCCATGGAAAACTTTAAAAAACCCTTTTCAAAACCCTTTGCTTAAGTCCAAAAGTTCACCTCACTTTATTAAACACTCATGAGAAGAACATTGGACTGGGGGGACTTGAAGAGGTAGGTCCCAGCAGAGCCCAGTTGGACCCGCAAGACTCACCTTTAAGAGGAACGTCTGCGCAGAAACCAACTGGATCCGCAGGACCAACCATGCTCAGAGACGTGACGTCCTTACGCGCAGTACGCAAGCTGTTCCCGCAGGAAATGCCTCCCAATGGTGAAGGACTCCGCCTGTCCCCGCAGCCTCGGATACAAGCCATCAGGGAAGGCCACCCGCGCAGCAAGGCTACACGCACAAGGCACTTAGCTCTCAATCACTCAGTGTCACCTGAAGGAATGAGCGAAGCCGGGAACTATCCCGCACAAGGGCGGGAGGGGGAATACTCCCGCCCAAATAAGCCAGTCCGTACGATACAGGAAGATCTTCTGTACTGTACCTGACGAGGTATGGGAAAAAGATCTGACTAAAGATACGACAGCTTATTGACACAGTATGGCGAGCAGCATGCTCCTGTACTGTGTCACTATTAGCCGCTGCCTACTCACCAACTACTGCCATACCACGTGCGTAGCCGGCAGTTGGTGGAAAAGGAATAGTACACAGCAGGCCTGGTCACTGTCAGCCGCTGCCTACCCACCAACTACCAGCAGGGCACGTGCGTAGGCCACTGTTGGTGGAACAGGAACACTGTTGCAGCCGGCCACACCTCCTTGGAAACCTACCTTCGGCTATAAATACCACAAATGGTATGACCATCATATCTTATCATATATCATCATATTATACCTGATATCTGCTCTAGCAATCTCTTAATATACACTTATATTTAAAGAGCAATCTAGTCTGATTCTCACGCCGGAGGGTGGTCACAAGGAGGAACCCCCCCTTCTCAGTGACAAGCTCACGGTGTCTGTTTTGCAGGTTATCAGAAGAACCATCTTCTCAGGGTCTAACCCCTTGTGGGAAACATCTATCTAACCCCCAGGTTACCAGTAATCTGCCCGGGGTCCGGTTAGTGTTTCTTCAGTCATATAAAAGGGGCCCACCACCCCCCACACACACTCACTCTTTCTCTCTATGTGTCTAACCTCTCTCTCTCTCTCTTCCTATCTCTTTCTCTCACTACCATTACTACATAACCTCCATTTTTTCGGGTCACCACCACCATTGGCAAACAGCAACCAAAACCATATTTACCCGGTCACATTTACCATATTACCCTCATCACTTTCTCCAAAACAACCACCAAAATTATTAACTTCAGTTCTCTAAGGACTTTTGTCGAACACCTGCGGTGCACCAACAGTTTTGACGTTTTCAACCACAACCTCAGTTCCTAATGCACTTCCAACACAAACAGAAATCAACCTCGTCACTACCTTTAATTGGATCATCACAAACGGCCCATTATTTCTCAATCTTTTTTTTAAACCCTAAACGACACCATTGAGTTCCCATCGTCAAAACCTGATGCAAGCAAAAACAACTTATCGATTAATAAAGACAGTATGAGAGAGAAGGAGATTCTTGAAGAAGCTCCATAACTGTGGGCAAAAGGGTGTTCGAAAATGGCTAATGACTTATGATTGAAGGGATAAAAAGGAATATTGTAGAGGGTGGGGGGGGGGTATTAATATAGTTTCATTGATCGTGTTTACAAAGGTGTAGAAGTTGAACGTGGCTATGGTTGCTAATCTTAATCAGCAAATTTTGTTTACATTTGGACCGTCACCACCACCATTACAAATGTCAGTTAGGCCTCAACTTTAGGCTTCAATTTTTTGAAGTTATGGAACCAACAATTGTAGTGGCGATGCTACGGGGTTGGTGGTGGCAGCCGTCATATGGTGTTGGTGATAGTGGTGGTAGATTGGTGATAGGTGATGGTGGTGAGTGAAATGAAGAAGAAATAGTGGGAGAGAGACATGCCACGTAAGCTGGCACATAAGACATTTTTGACAACTATGCGTGCCACGTAAGCATCAAACTAACGGAGTTAATATTTCGTTAGTTGCGGACCGTTAGAAATAAATATTCCTTAAGTTGGAACCACCACCAGCCAAGTGTTAAGTTGGGACTGTTATTTGCCAATAACACATAGTTGGGATTATTCAAAACCAGTTTTCCTATAGAAAATGATCCAATATAATAATCCTTTATCACACATTACGTGTGCGACACTCTTAAACCCTTAGATTTCAAAAGCACATCAACCCTAAAATCACAACTACGCGATTTGTTCGTCGTTTAGCGCCTCTATTGTCAATGGCGGATCTACATAACAAATGGGTGGTTCCCCGGAACCACCCGAGTTTCGAAATAATAGTGTATGATATATAGAAAATATTAAACGGAACCACCCTATAAACTAGGGGTCACGGGTTCGATTCCATGTACCAGAGAATTTTGTGAGTTTTCTTTAATTTAAATTCAAGCTTTTTTTTAATTTAAATTCAGCCTTATATCAATTAGGGTTTTATAAAGCGTCTGCCTCTCTCACTCTCCCCTCTTCATACTCACAACACACCACTACCCGACCACCGATGCTGCTTTTCTTTTTCGACCGACCACACACCACCGTGGCACCGTTGGTCCATTGCTCCTTCCTCCTACCTTACTGCTCCTTCCTTCTGCCTTACTACTCCTTAAATCCTCCAACTGTGAAGGTAAGCTTAGATTCATTTGTTAAATGTTTAATTGCTCTTGATGTTGTTAATTGTTAAGTTATTTGTTAAATTTTAGTTTTAATTTGTCAGTTTGCTAGTTTTAGTTTTAAAATTTAGAGTGGGTAGGCTCCAAGAACAAAAGAGAGAACAAGAACTTTTGGAACAATTTTATCATCTTAATTCTCAAAAGTACGAATACAACGATTTCAAAAGATGAAGACTCGTTGGGAACAAATATAAGTATTTTTTAATTCGTAAAGGCTATTATATTTATATTATGTGTTGTTTAATTTCTAATGATGGTGTATTTTATTTTTTTTTATTGTAATTTTATTATGTAATGAACTTTGCCAAAACCAGCGAACCGACCCAAACCTCGAACCACCCGAAATTTTTTATACCCGACTCTATGAAATTGAAGCATCTAAAAGTAGTGCACTACCTGAAAAACATTCTTGGATCCACCACTGCGTGTCGTCCCGTCCAAGTCCACGTCCATTGTCGCGACCATCGTCCATTGTCGTGAGCATCTTCCTTTTCCGTCACAACCTTCAACGACTCTCTAATCGTTGTTCACGGGTCAGTTGATCAACTGAAACTGAAATTGCTTAAGCTAATCGATCAATTAACCTTGAAATTAATCCAATTAATTATCAATTCATCCAAACAAACACATCAGACAAAAACGTTCAAGTCAAATTCCAAACCCTAAAACGTTCAAGATTAAACCATATAAAAAATGTTAAAACATAATATTAATATTTTTTAAGGTTAAAACCTTAAACGTTCAAGCTTCAAACCTAATACTTTCAAGGTTAAAAACCCATAGTGCTCATATCAAAAATTGATTCGATTGAAGATCTAAACCTTGAACGTATTTGCGTACCTAATGTACGTTAAGCAATTATTATACGTTAACTCACCCCTATACATATATTAGTGTCTTATAAATTATAAATAGTGGCTTTTATAGTTTTATACACTTGAATTTTAATAAAACTGATCTCCGTAAAAACACACTTCCTTTCCATGTTATCTTGTTACATGATTATCCTATTTGGGACACCTTAAACAAATCTCATCTCATATCGAAACGTCCAACGAGAGGTACTATCTAAACAGGAGTGTTGTGTTCCAAACACCACCAATGCTTATTGGATATATCAATTGTGAATGAGATAAGAACTCCAAAGTTAACTTGCAAGGTTAGAGCAATCCTAGATGAGTAAACATCCTCAGAAATCTGCACTCGAACAACCAAAACAAATCATAAATAAATATGGAAAATATTTGTTAGTATAAGGGACCGGATTACATAGTTTGCCAACCCCTATTCTCAGTTTCAATTGTAAGGTATTATTTTATGAATATATGTTCTCAAGTCCACATAAATCCTAATCTGAATCGGAACTACCCCCACCAATTTCCTCTCCTAGTGCTGCTCCAAGTAAGGCTGCCCCGAGTCCAACTCCAATATTAACCAAACTTCCGCCTATACCTTTCCTTTTCTTTTTCTTCTTCTTCTTCTTCTTTTTCTTGTCTTTTTTTTATTTTTATCTTTCTTTTTCTCCTTACCGTCTACATAATGTGGTGGCATCGGTTGTGGTGGATACGAGTTATACCCACCGCCATATTGTTGTTGTGACGATTGAGGATACGGATATCCGTAAGGTTGTTGGCCAGGAAGTTGTGATGGCAGATACAGTTGGTAAGGTGGGTATCGGTTTGGGTATGAACCATTTTGTTGAGGTTGGTTTTGGTATGGTCCATAATTTTGAGGTGGCGGGTAGTAGTTTTGCGGAGGTGGTTGCGCTCCTTTGGAGGGTTGTTGAGCCATGGTTCCACCTCTACCAAACCAATTAGAGGGAAGGGAACCTATGAATTTATGCAGGTTGTGAATATGAGAAAAAAGAGGAGAAATCCATAATGATTATTATAATTTGTAAAAAATCCTTGTTTTGCTCCCTTCCTCTCATTGTTTGGTTGCCCATGTTCTTTTATCTACTTTCTTATATATTACTTGCAGTTTGACTTGGTATATAAAATTAACTTAAATCAATTTCTTTTTGATAACTAAACTTATTTCTACGTAGAGTAAAATGTGGTTGTTCGAATATGCGGTTTTAGTCCATTAGTTTCAAATTTGCAATTTTCCCTGTGGTTTCATTTCACTTGCAATTAAACCCGACCCTACTAACCCCATTAAGTTTGGTCGTTAAACCCATCAGCGTGTCCCTCGCATGAGGGACAACTTTGTCCTTTATCTTCCCAAATAAACCTCAACCCTAATTCGCTAGCCCCACCTCACGTGAGGAGCTGGGGTGTTTTTGGAAAAAAAAAGGACAAAACCGCCCCTCATGTGAAGGGCGCGTTGATGGGTTTAACGACCAGAATTAACGAGGTTAGTAGGGTCAGCTTTAATTGCAAGTGAAATGAAACCACAAGAACAAAAATCAGACATTTGAAACTATTGAACTAAAACCACATATTTGAACAAACTACAGGGACGGGAACCGTAGTTCACTCCTCAATATATAATATGTACATAGAATAAAGTATGGGTGGGTTTAGAAGTAAGTAGTTTTATAATCGATGTTGTGACGGAATCGTGAACTTTTATGCGTTCTCTGTTCCATCACACTTTCAAAGTCCTACGCTAAGAAAACCTTCCATAAACCGCCTAAGGTCCTAAAAATCCAAAGATCTTTAACATAGGCAAAAATTACCCGAGGAAATCAAACCAGGTATTAACCATTGATCTACAATGTTACCTCCTTAGTGCCAAAGACGCTCACTTAAGGCTTAAGGAGCTATCTATCATATATTGCAACGACAAGTTTACCACATGTTTGGATATTAATTATCAATGCTAAAATGGAGTGGATTCTTGATCTTAGATGGTAACCTTCATATAATTGAACTACTTGTTTAGAATTTATTGTCTTGGTCACCTATATATTATATATAAAAATTAACCCCAAAATGATTAAAACCTCCGATTAAAGTAAAACAACGATTTATTATTAGAAACATTTGTGTCCACGGATCGATACTTGGTTCTACCATTCCTATTCTACATATACGATAGGTACACTTGCATATTTTGTGTGTGTTTAGTCTTTGTAGAAATCACTTTATAAATTTAAAACACGATCTTGTGCAAGAGCAAATCATCCCATCTATCATCTATCATAATTTATTATACCCCACGCACGCACACATCAGTTTTTGGCGCCGTTGCTGGGGATACGGTACGTTTCTAAGAACGATCCAAGTTTTAATTTAATCATTGTCTATAATTGTACAATTTTTTTAACTTTTATTTTACTTTATTTTTATTTCTTTTTACTAACTATTAAACCATATAATTTTACGATTAGCCGTTTTTTTTACCTTTATTTACTTTAGCTTAATTAATTTAGACCTTAGTTTAGTTTAAAATAGCTTAGCCTAACTCGTAGGTTAAGTTAGACTACCCTTTAGTTTAACTTTAGCTAACTTTTATTTTAGTTTTAATTTTGATTTAGTCCCATGTATGTCCTCTATTTTTGAGCCCCAGCTTGTTTCTCCAATTTCAGAACCGGAACGACTCTTTCGTCGACGAGCACGTAAACGGACCGCAGAAAACGCCGAAGCAATCAAAGACGAATCAGTAGACGCCACCACATCAGGAGAAAATCAAACTGAAAAAATGATGGCGGCGCAGAACAATGAGCCGAATATGAGCCAATATGCCAAGCCAACTCTCGAAGGCTACGGTAATGGAGTAGCTCCACCCGAAATCACCGAAAATTTCGAAATCAAATCAAGCACCATTTATATGGTGGAAAATTCAGTTCAATTTCATGGTCTCCTCGACGAAGACCCTCTTTATCATATATCTCGATTCCTACGAATCTGCGGAACCTTTAAAATACAAAACTGTTTAGACGATCAAATCAAGCTTAAACTCTTTCCTTTCTCTCTAAGGGGTCAAGCCCTGGAATGGATAGAATCCCTTTCCTCTGGGTCCATCACCACTTGGGACCAGATGGTTGAACAGTTTCTACTCATTTATTTTCCGCCTGACATAACTGACAAATACCGAGCCAGCATTACTGGATTCAGGACCGATGATGATGAATCGTTACACGCAGCATGGGAAAGATACAAAAGTCTTCTGAGAAGATGCCCACACCATGGACTGAGCGTATGGTTACAAGTACAAACTTTCTTTGACGCACAATCCAGTCAAAACAAACAGGCCATCGACCAAATCGCTGGTAGAGATCTGGGATCCAAATCACCTAACGAAGCATTTGAAGTCCTGGAGAAAGCCACAAAGAAACGTTTCGCTTACAACCCACCAAGATCTACACCTACCCATAAAGGAATACACCACACTGATTCCAATACTCTTGTCACATCACAAATTGAAGCCCTTTCTAAAAAATTCGAACAACTTCAAGCCGAGCTATCCAAAACCAGACTCACCTGTGACACTTGTGGAGGAAATCATAGATCAAGTGACAGCAAACAAGTCATCATGGCCATGGAAGAAGTCGAATTCATCGCTCGACAAAACAACGCTTACAGCAATAACTACAATCCAGGATGGAGGAACCACCCGAATTTTAGTTGGAAAGACGGAGGTAACACTCAACCCTTACCCGGATTCGAGAAAAGGCCGATGAATCAACCCTTCCAGCCTAAACCTCAATTTCAAGATTAAAGTTCTAGTAGCCATCAAAACCCAAGCTACTCAAAGATCGAAGAAATGCTAATCCAACTCATGATCAAAACAAATGAAGCAGAAAAAAAGGCCGATTCAAGAGCTGTTGATATCAGCGGAGTATTATTAAAACATGAAGCCGGCCTCAAAAGTCAACAAGCATCATTACAGAATCTAGAAACTCAAATCGGACAAATTGCCCGACAATTATCCTAGAGACCACCCGGCACTCTTCCAAGCAACACAATCACCAACCCGAATGCGACAGCTAACGTTGTTACACTCAGAACGGTACAACCACCGTTACCTCACCAACTTCATAACCAGTTATGGAGAAGGAGTCTCCTGATGAAACGCAGGAAAGATCGACCCCAACAGGCACCGTACAACCCAAGGAGCAGTCCGAACCTATGTTCCACCTATTCCATACCCTGGAAGGCTGAAGCAGGAACGTTTGGAAGCTCAGTACGGGAAGCTTTTAGAACTCTTCAAACAACTCCATATCAACATCCCTTTTGTCAAAGCCATCGCTCAAATGCCAAAATATTCCAAGTTTCTCAAATAAGTACTGACAAACAAGAGGAAGCTGGAGGAACTCTCGCATGTCACTCTGAGTGAAGAATGTTCAGCAGTCCTCCAAAGCAAGCTGCCAACAAAAATGACTGATCCAGGAAGCTTTACTATCCCTTGTCTTATAGGAAATTTGTCTGTTAGCAATGCCCTGGCTGACCTAGGAGCTAGTATTAATTTAATGCCTTATGCGGTTTTTGCGAAACTAGGGATATGAGAACCAAAGCCCACCCGCATGAGCACTCAATTAGCTGACCGATCTGTTAAATATCCTCGGGGCATTGTTGAAAACATGCTTAAAATTGACAAATTTGTTTTCCCAATAGATTTTGTGATTCTAGACATGGAGGAAGACAAAAGTGTACCTCTGATTTTAGGAAGACCCTTCTTAGCGACTGCAAAGGCTATTATTGATGTTTGCACCGGCAAACTCACTCTCTAGGTCAATGATGAGGCAATCACTTTTGACATAGGAAAATCTATGCAATATCCGCAACATCATGATGATACATTATATTGTGTCGACATCATAGATTCCATCGTGAGTTTCTATATGCGAGATTCCTCCATCAATAAACCGCTCGAAACACAAGTCTTAGACAAACACTCAACATACCCATGTTAGAAAACGAAAATATCAATGATGATTATCAGGAAGCATCAGAAGTAGTATATGAGATCACTGAATGCAATGAAAAATCAAAACCATCAATCGAAGAACCACCAGCCTTAGAGTTAAAAGAACTACCAAACCATCTCGAATAAGCCTTTCTAGAAAATGACTCTCAACTCCCAGTAATTATTTCATCTCACCTTTCTAAAGAAGAGAAAGACGAACTTCTTAAGGTTCTCAAAAACCATAAGAAGGCCATAGCATGGAAGATCATGGATATCAAGGGCATCAGTCCCTCCTTTTGTACTCACAAAATTCTCATGGAAGAAGAATACAAACCTGTGGTCCAACATCAAAGACGTCTCAATCCCAACATGCAAGATGTGTGAAGAAAGAAGTAATCAAACTCCTTGATGCCGGATTAATCTACCCAATCTCATATTCACCTTGGGTCAGTCCAGTTCAAGTAGAACCCAAGAAGGAAGGAACGACAGTTGTAATGAACGAGAAGGACGAACTAATACCAATGAGGACCATTACAGGCTGGCGAGTTTGCATTGGCTACCGGAAGCTTAATGACTCCACAAGAAAAGATCATTTTCCACTTCCTTTTATCAACCAAATGCTTGAGCGATTTTTTGGAAAAATGTTCTACTATTTTCTTGATGGAATCTCAGGATATTTCCAAATTCCCATTGCTCCTGAAGATCAGGAGAAAACCACTTTTACATGTCCATACGGAACCTTCGCCTACCGAAAAATGCCATATGGATTATGTAATGCTCCAGCCACCTTCCAACGTTGCATGGTGGCCATCTTTCATGAAATGATCGAGCACTCTATGGAAGTTTTCATGGACGACTTCTCAATCTTTGGAGACTCCTTCGATCATTGTCTGAAAAACCTCGACAAAATGTTACCCAGGTGTGAGGAAGTAAATCTAGTGCTCAACTGGGAGAAATGCCACTTTATGGTCAAATAAGGCATCGTTCTCAGCCACAAGATTTCTCAAGACGGACCAGAAGTTGATAGAGCCAAAATAGAAACCATATCTAAACTTCCACCACCAACTTCAATCAGAGCCATTAGAAGTTTTCTATGTCACGCAGGCTTCTACCGCCGCTTCATAAAAGACTTCTCCAAAATTGCTAGACCTATGACCAAACTTCTGGAGAAAGACGCAACATTCGTCTTCTCTTTAGAATGTGTTGAATCATTCAACATATTAAAAAACAAACTTGTCAACGCACCAATCATGACTACACCCGATTGGACCCTTCCATTCGAAATCATGTGCGATGCAAGTGACTTTGCAGTTGGAGCCGTACTCGGACAACGCAAGGAAAAACATTTTCACCCAATTTACTATGTCAGTAAAACTCTTACCGACGCACAAGAAAATTACACCACAACAGAAAAAGAGTTACTAGCAGTAGTTTTTGCCTTTGAAAAGTTTAGATCATACCTCGTTCTTTCAAAAACCATAACACCGACCATGCCGCAATACGTTACCTCTTCAATAAGCAAGATTCCAAACCCAGACTTATCCGATGGATGCTACTACTCCAAGAATTCGACATAGAAGTCAAAGACAAAAAGGGAGCAGAAAATGTCGCCGCAAACCACCTCTCACGTTAAGAATGCCCAGCTTCAGACGAACTTCACAAGAAAATTATCGTTATTTTCCACATGAAATTCTCATGCGCATCCAAGCAGTCATATAGGAAAAAGACGAAAGTCCTTGGTATGCCGACTTCGCAAACTACCTAGCTTGTAGAATCCTAAGAAAAGGACTTACTCATCAACAGTGGAAGAAATTCTTCTCCGACCTTAAGTTCTACTTCTGGGAAGATCCATACTTGTTTAGGATAGGTGCCGATCAGGTTATTCGTAGGTGTGTAGCAGGAAAGGAAGCCTTAGATATTCTCAAACGATGCCATGAAGGACCAACTGGTGGGCACCACGGTACCGCCACTACGGTCAAAAAAGTATTTGATGCAGGATTCTTCTGGCCCACCATATACAAAGATACACATACTTTGATCCCAGCATGCGATGCTTGTCAAAGAGCCGGGAATATCTCGGCCAAAAATGAGATGGCTCAGAAAGGCATTCAAATTTATGAAGTCTTTGATGTATGGGAAATAGATTTCATGGGCCCATTTCCTAACTCGTTCGGAAATAAATACATCCTTGTAGCAGTCGACTACGTATCTAAATGGGTAGAAGCACAAGCTCTTACCACTAACGATGCTCGAGTAGTTGTACGATTTCTGAAAAGGTTATTTTCAAGATTAGGCACTCCAAAAGCCCTAATTAGTGAAAAAGGTACCCACTTCTGTAATGCTTTAATGGACAAAGTCTTAGCACGATACGGAGTTCACCACCGACTGGCAACACCATATCACCCTCAGACTAGTGGGCAGGTAGAGGTCTCAAATAAAGGAATAAAAAGGATCTTAGAAAGAACCATAGGGATGAATCGCAAAAATTGGGCAGATAAGTTAGATGACGCTTTGTGGGCCCTCAGAACAGCTTACAAAACCCCCATAGGATCGACACCCTTCAAACTCGTTTACGATAAAGCATGTCATCTACCAGTAGAATTAAAACATAAAGCCTACTGGTCTCAAGGCAGTAAACTTTGATCTAACGTCCGCCGGCATAAACCGGGAAGATCAAATTCACGAGCTCGAGGAACTAAGAATGTTAGCCTATGAAAATTCCTGGTCTTACAAAGAAAAGACTAAACGCCTGCACAACGCCTATTTAAAAGGAAACAAGAAATTCCAAGTTGGCGATCGTGTACTGTTATACAACACACGTTTACGTCTTTTCCCAGGAAAATTGAAATCACGATGGACATGCCCATACATAGTTGAATCAGTCTTTGATTATGGGACAGTCGAGATTTCGAATTCAAATGGCGAAAAGTTCAAAGTAAATGGGCATCGATTAAAACCATATATCGATGGACCATTTGAAGAAATTTTGGAGGTAGTAACCCTCCAACTCCTTAAATAGAAAATTAAGGAAACAAGGTCTGGCCAAGACCTTCACAAACTAGGCCTTGTAAATACGTATGCAAAAAAAATACTATATAAACCAAAAAACACGGGGGCGTGCTCCCAGAAGCACGGTCCCGTGCCAAAAATTGCGGACCGGAATCTTCGCTGCAAAAATCTCAGTCAGACTGGCTTGTAACAGAACTATCAGAGCAAAAACATGGGTCGTGCTTCCAAAAGCATGGGGCCGTGCTTAGGTATCTGGTTTGCTATAAAAGCCACCTCTTGCCATTGCATTCCATGCACCAACCAAAACCAAAACACTCCTCTCTGGAAATTCGGCATGCCTATTGGAATGAGTGAAGCAATTCCCGTTCCTCGACAACCAAGAAACGATGCCCGCCACGTTTCCAAAACTGAGTTTCTCTTGAAACTTCAAGAACTCGTCAAGGAACTCACCGAAATGAATCTCCTTACTGAAATGCGCCTCGTTCAACTCATCGAATCAGTGGAAAGCATTAAAACGGAACTTCGAAACTTCAATGAACAACTCCAGTTTCAAGTTCTCGGTTTCACATACTTTCCACCACCAAGACCATTCGGAGGAGGAGAGCCTTTCGGGGACATCTAGGAAACTTAATTTTCTGTTCTTATGTGTAAACAAGTGCATTACGCATAATGTTCTAGGAACTTCGGGCTTAACCCGAATATTTTCTTATTTCTAGGAAAACTGGGCTTATCCCGTATTTGTTTTAGGACCTTTTTATTTTAATGAAAAGTAATGTTTAGGATGACTAAACTTCTAAATTAGCATAATAAACATCATTCTAAGAATTCCAGCTCTCGCATTTTGCTGAAAGATACAAGAAAATTATCAGTAACAAAAAGCACGGGCCGTGCCTCTAAAATCACGAGGCCGTGGTCACCCTAGAATCTTTAGCTTGATACGCGCTGACTCCGTACAATTCTCTGACTCAGAAACATTTATACCCCTAGCAGCACGGGGCCGTGTTCAACTTTCCAGTCTCTATATAATGCATGCATAAACTAACTATTCCATTCACACCAAACACAACATTACTGAAATGGAAAGCAAGAAGGTTGAATGGAGGCCAGTGAGGAAAGGCAAGCAACATGAATCTTCCTCATATCTTGAGGAGGAGGTCATGAGGCTACAATGCATCATGAGGGACCAAGTTGAAAGCAACATTCAAACCGAAGCTCGCGTAGTCGAGCTAATCAACAAAGTCGAACTAATTAGGTTCGAAAACTTCCATGTTGTGGATGGCCACCACAGAGATGTGGCTTCCAAGCTCAACCTTCTCAACCGAGAAATCATAAATATCGACAAAAAGCTTTCCGAGCTCTTGGAAGCCAAACGAGCACCACCACACATTCAAGACTTGTTCGGGAATGGTGGTCGTTGAAGTCCCGACTTTGTTTCACATTGAAGTTGCTCCTTCTAATGTTATGTGTTAGGATCTAGGAATGTTGTTGTACTTTTTATTTCTACTATGTTTAATTGTATTTTATGTTTTATGTGTTAATGAAATTTAGGACTTTTAATTACTATCTTAAACTAATCATCAAAGAAAATTAGTTAAAAATGAACCAGCTCGACAAATAAACAAAATCATAAGAAAAACTGTCTGCATCATGCAGCACGTTACCGTGCTTCCAAAAGCACGGCGCCGTGCTTTTAACCCCAGAACAGTTACGATTTTATAATTATTGAAATAACTTTTCCCAACCATCAACCCTAACATCCACTTCGTTTCTGGATGATAAATCGCCGACCAACCCCTATTTCACTAATTCCTTCATCAAATCTTCAATTTCGAACCAAAGGTATGTTAATTTAACGATTATATTGTTCAAATTCATCATTCTAGGTTTGGTTTAACCCTAAAATCTCTCAAATCGACCAAATCGGGTCTAAAACCGAAAATGATATGGGTTATTCTATTAGTTTAGGATGAATAGATTGTTGAATATTTGATTGTTAAGGTTTAATTGGAAGGAACAATTCGGGTTTTGGATCTTGAGATGAATATCCAACAAACTAAAAAACCCAATTGTTATAACCGGTTAGAAACGAAGGTTCCAGTCTGAATAGAGTAGAAATTATTATTAAAAACACGACCCGTGCCTTAAACAACATGAATCGTGGTCAACTATTAGTCAACCAAAAGTCAAAGTCAAAAGAAACTGAACAGCTGCAACAGCACGGTACCGTACTTTTGAAAGCACGCTGCCATGCTTTGCTCTCTGTTCCAGCACATTGAAAATTTTTGTCGAATTTTGACTAATTGGGGTATAAATTGCAGATGGCCGAGTATGAAGATGATGTTCATGCATTTATAGTCTTCCCTGGACGCAGTGCAAGGAGCAGACAGGCTAATGCAAGACTAACCTACCTAAATAGACGATTTCCAGAACCAAACTTCTACGTTTGCCAAAACACAATGCGCCAAGTTAATCAATGGGACCGATACTGCGCGTTTGTGAAAGGGCCATGGAGAAGGGTCTTTGATCAAACAGGAGAGGCAGTAACAGAACTGACAAAGGAGTTATTGGCCTCTTTCAACATAAAGAAGAAGAAATTGGACATGTGGGATGAAGATGCAATCGAGTTTAGATGTGGGGGTGAATGGTACACAACATCAGTCACCCAACTGGGAATTGATTTGGGGATCTACACGACTGAGGAAACTGACTCAGAAATTTGGTTTAATGCTAAAACAACATTTGCAGATGAAGATGCTGATGAGGAAGCTGAAGCGGGAAACACACGTTTAGAGGCTTGGGAAGAACTGAATTATGGTACTGAGGAATACAATGCAAGCGTCTCAAAGAGCACAGCACTACTTGACCCGCTCATGAGAACGTCTGCTCAGTCACACTGCCACAGATCGAGATCAAAGTGAGGGGGTTGTTAACCCGAGGGATCTTTGGGCACTGTACTGCATGATGAATGACATACATTGCAACATCACAATGTTATTCTGCAAGCTTTTCATGAAAAATGCAGTTGCCAATGGAAATACCCCGATTTTTGGTGGCCCTTGGATCTATACCCTTTATGGGGCCTATAATGTGGACAGATAAGGGACCTGAAGCCCAGATCCGATAGCTCTCAGCCTTCACTATTGTGAAAGCATGTAGATGATTCAGCGAATCGGGCAGAACCCAGATGTGTGGAGATTTTGTGATAGGTATAACCAGGTTTGGGATCCTGAAGACCCTGCAGAAATGATGCTTCAGGATGTGGACAAGAGGAGAGGTCACCACCCAGACAGTACCGCCGCCGCACCTACCATCAGCGAGGAGGCCCATCTTCATCAGGGGCCAGCCCCAATTCATCACATGATAGCCGTTATTCTTTCGAGGGTCTATATGGACTCATCGATCAATTCTCAGCTAACACTACCGCATCACTTGACAGGATCACAGGTCAGATTGCAGCCTCAGACGCACAGAGAGCAACAGAGTATGCAGAGGCGAGGAGAGATTGATCAGGTGGGCTATCGCATGGATAGGCAGTGGGGACCATTTTACCCGGACACGGGTAACTGATGACTGGCAGCACTGGTAGGTTGGGCATGGGCATGGGTTGGTAGTATCTTTATGATTATCGTTTATGTGTGTTTTTAAACAATTTACTTTCTGTCGTACTTGTTTATTTGTATGTTTGGTTGGACACTTTTATGGCCGTAGGTGCCAAGACATTATCGTAGGTACTAATTTAGCTCGATAGGGCAAGGGATGGATGGTTCCATACCCAATTTTCAGCAAATTATGCTTGGTTGTTTGTGGTTGTTTGCAGTTTTATATTATACAGGTACAAAAACAGGAAAACGGACGATAAACAGGGGACGCTCTGTCGAAATTTCGTTAACCCGTAAGGAAGTAACTCTCCATTTTAACCCACCATACTCAATTAGAATTTTTATCTTTTCATGAATCTGTTCACATTGAGGACAATGTGAGATTCAAGTGTGTGGAGGGGAATTACTTGACCAATTGTTTGTTCAAATAATTATAAAAATTCTCTAATCAACAAATATTTTTTGCAGCAAACAAAGATTATTTTTTTAACACCTGAAGAGAAATCCAAGAAAATTTTTTCGCAAATAACCAATTACTCCAATAACCAAAGGAAAGTGAAAAAGTAAAAAGAAGTTTTGTAATACTGAGAAGAAAATTTATGCAAAATATGGCGTTTATACCCAATTCTTCCGTTACTGTGAGATAAACCTCATGCCACATAAATATTTTTCGGAAGCTTTGAGTGAGTCACATGTTTCATGTGATTTAGAACTTGTCGCAATTATTCATTTCAAGACCGCACGAAGCGTTATATAAGGAAGAAGTCACAATCCCATCAAACCATTCTCCGAATTACAAAACCCAAAAACCTTAACCAAAACCCTACCACTTTATCCATCTCGCCGGTAAAATACAACACTGGTCTTTTACCGGCAGACCCTAAAGAACTGGAAATGAATTCTTTCGATTTCAATTTCCTTTGCTGCATACATTTCACAAAACCTAGGTTGCCTCCAGAACTTAGGGAGAGAATCTTTCTCTTTAGAAATGAGGTGAGGAAAAAGTGGCGCCAAGACGAACAAAGGCCACCATTTTGTGGAATTTCCAAATACGCAATGAAGAGAAGAGCAAAAAGATACGAACGATGCTTAGGTTGCGGAAACTGGTCCCACGAAGGAAGATGTAGAAAAAGTCAAACTCAGTCTCAGCATGAATATACCGAACTAATGAGGGTAGGGGCTATTAGGCTCAAAGCCGAACAATCCACTAAAGTTGGAAGTTATGTTCAGAACAGGATTGAGGAAGAACTGATCCACATCCTCGACAAAACTGGTCTTGATGATTTGACCTTAAAAGAGTCATTAGGTCTCTAAAAAAATAAAAAAAAAATTGGAGAAAGAGCTAACCATCGAAGACATCTCAGAAACTCCGACAATCAGAAAAATTTGTATTTACCATCCTCAACCAAGAGCCCTTATCCACCACAAAATATCAAAATCCCAACTCACACAAAACCAACCCATATTACATTCTGATTTATGCAACCCTTCACAAAGGTGGATATTTGAACTTGTTACAAGCTTATTTATCACAGGTTGCATTCTGACTAAGAGTGTTGACATACATACATCACATGTATGATCAGATATAAAACCGAGTGTGAGTGAACATTGTGAGAACGTGACGTTTTGCATAAACGGAGGCTCATAAAAACAAAATTTCCTTTTTTATTTATCACTAATACGAATTAAGATTGGTATTTTGTTTCCATTTTCTTGGAGCTCGCTTATGTGATGGCTATAATCCGAGTTTGCTGTTTTTAGAGAATATTTATAAAAGGATTGCTTGAGGACAAGCAAATGTTCAAGTGTGGGGATGTTTGATGTACATAAAATTATACATCTTTTCGACATCAAATAATCTCTAAAAACTGCAATTTCTATTAAATAACATAGCACAAAAGGCTACTTATCATAATAAAATGTAATTTCAGGTGAAACCAAGCCCCAAACGAAGAAACAAGCGAAAAGATGAAGAAAAACATAAGAAAACACAAGAAAAGCAAAGAAACACGCCCCCATGCTTCTGAACACCAGAAAAGACAAAAATTCACAAGAAAAGACAAAAGCTGGGAACAAAAGCACGTGGGCATGCCTCTCAACCACGGGGTCGTGGTCGTCTACCAGAAAAGACAAAATGAATTTAGCACATGTCACTAGAAAGCACGGGGGCGTGCCCACGTAAGCACGGGGCCGTGCTTCACACTCCAGATTGCCTATAAATAGTGGCTCATCTTGCACTCATTTGGTGTGCCTTGAAAAGAGTTCTATCCGGTTTTCTCTTATAAAAACGCACACTAACACTCACATAGAAGATTTAGTGAAGAGTTTGAAGGCTTGGAGGTCATCACTAACACTCACATGATTGAAGTCACCATCAACCATCATCATCATCATTAAGAAGGAAGATTCATCTACATTTGGTTAGATTGTTCTAGTTTAATCATGTGTTTGTTATCATTATCCATCCTAATGTTAATCACCATGCTCATTATGAGCTAAACTCCATTTACCATCTAATATCTATGAAGAAGCTTTGTTTTACTTTATGATTATTTAAAACATGTGGTGTAGTCTAGTAAAGTACATGGTTATCTTACAATTATCTTTTGATGAGAAATGTTTCACCATCTTAAAATATTAATTCAAAGTTGGTGGTTGTCAATTATATTGGCAATCGTTCATGATCGATTCATGTTCTTGAAAGATATAAATACTTTGATACATTATCGAAACATGGATCCTTATATTGTACTTAGAAATGATGAGATATAAGTTAATATGTATTTCTCTATGTCTTGGTAATCCGAAAATGGCTTTGCTTAGGATATCATGCTAGTTAAAGAAATCATATGTTAACGGAATGTGTAATTATATCCTACATAAATCAACCAATGGGAGGTTGTGTGACTAAACTACAACCACCCGAAGTTGTTAGAATTGGTTTTTAAGAAATCGAAGTCAATCCTAATCTTTCTACTTTACGAAACTACTTGCCAACTTAAATTGACATTCTTGAGGTAGCATGACATTAGGAAATGATGGACTTTAAAATGCGCATGTTACCTCCTTAGTGCCAAAGATGCTCACTTAAGGCTTAAGGATATATTGCTACGACAAGTTTACCACATGTTTAGATATTAATTATCAATGCTAAAATGGAGTGGATTCTTGATATTAGATGGTAACCTTCATATAATTGAACTACTTGTTTATAATTTCTTGTCTTGGTCACCTATATATTATATATAGAAATTAACCCCAAAATGATTAAAACCTCCGATTAAAGTAAAACAACGATTTATTATTAGAAACATTTGTGTCCACGGATCGATACTCGGTTCTTACCATTCCTATTCTATATATACGATAGGTACACTTGCCTATTTTGTGTGTGTTTAGTTTTTATAGAAATCACTTTATAAATTTAAAACAGATCTTGTGCAAGAGCAAATCATCCCATCTATCATCTATCATAATTTATTATAACTCACGCACGCACACATCAGACCTGTTAAAAATCACCACTAATAATATATATTAACATGCACACATCATGAAGATTACCCGTAGATGTCACTAACTACTCATATAATGTTGTATTACTCAAGTGTTGTTACTCATATAAGTATTTGTACTCATATAAGTATTGACCACTCCCACATATATATGGTATGGATGTGCAAGCGGTGATTTGAAAATGGTTAAGTGTGGATCTACGAGTGAACAATATGTTCACGGGCCTTTCAGATCTACGAGTATTGATTAATAATCCGTGTGTGAAGTAATGAAGATGTGCGAGTGAAGAAAGGAAATGCGAGTGAATATGTAAAGATCTACGTGTGGTTACATGTTGTACTTACATGTTATCATGGATGTTTATATATAAACGAACTAGATCAATGTATAGGTAGCGTTTGATTGTATATTCTTGTACTTGTACTTTAATCTTACCATCGATGAAACATCCGATGATGATGATGATGATGATGATGATGATGATGAGTGTCCCGTGGCAAATGCCGATACTATAAAGAACCAAATCGATAGAGACGCGGTTTCCGCCTTGTCCCGTGGCAACATGCGGGTTGATTATCGCTAGTTTATATTAAACCGAATTAGAGTTAAGATATTTATTTACTAATATATATATACTTAATTCATGTTATTTCATGTTTTTTGTAATTATATAATAGTTAGATTCAACTTTTAAGAAGAAAATATATGAAGGATAAAATTCTAATTAGCCATAACGAACGTTAATTATGTTTAAAAAGTGTTGTAGGGGATTGCCTAAACAAACAATTCATGACTTTATTCGCTTATGGTAACAACAGTAAGAATTTTAACTAGTCTATTTGTCTCTTGTCACGTAGAGACGGTACAATTAGTGATTTCCAAGAAGGTGGTACTCGGTCTCCTCTACCATTTGAAGATGGCATGTTGTTTTGTGGTTTCCAAGAAGGTGTTACCAGACGTCCCTTGTCACCTGGAGATGGCCCGTTGCCTTGTGGTTTCCAAGAAGGTGATACCCGATGTCCCCTACCACCTGGAGATGGTCCGCTGCCTAGCGGTTTCCAAAAAGGTGGGGCCGGATGTCCCCTACCACCTAGAGATAGTATACCACCTTGTGGTTTCCAAGAAGGTGTTACCTGATGTCCCCTACCACCTGGAGATGGTCCGCTACCTAGCGGTTTCCAAAAAGGTGGGGCCAGATGTCCCTACCACCTCATGAGGTGAAAATGGCACATTTTGTGTTAGACCGAGGGGTGTGGGGGCTTTAGTGGGGGCTCCAGCGGAGCCAATAACCAATAATATTATGACGTGTGGCAGAGAGAGAAACTGGATAAGGGGGGTGTTGGAGCCCCTGGCCCCTGGTGTGGAGGGGCTCCAGCGAAATTTTTTTTTTATTTTTTTATAAATATATTCAAATAACATATTATTAAAAAAACACATAAAATATTAAAAAAACACACATTAATAAAACAAACACATTAATATCTAAAATTCAAATTACAAAAAAAACATACTAAAAATTAAACAAACAATAATACTTAATAATAACACTAATCTAATACAAGATCATCGGGTCGCCTCGCCCACAAATGTTCAACCAACTCATGTCGAAGATTCCCGTGTGTCTCACGGCTCTTGATATTTGCTATGTTATGAAGTCTTTGTTGATCACTGATTGTGGACGGTTGTGGCGGAATGTCACCTTGGTAGTTTTGGCAGATAGCTTTGCCCTCGTCTTCTAACGTCATGTTGTGTAGGATCAGACACGTGTAGACGACGTCCATTATCCTCTCCCGAGTCCAATAACGTATCGGGTTCGCCTGCACGTAATATTGTTTTTTCAGAACTCCAAAAGCTCTTTCAATATCTTTTCTAGCAGACTCTTGCTTCTTCGTAAAATACTTCCGTTTATCGACGATTGGATCTATAAAAGCTTGAACTAACAAAGCCCATTCGTTGTAAATACCATCGACCAGATAGTACTCGTACTTGAAGAGTTCTCCGTTTGCAACAAAAGCTTGATGTGGTTCAACCCCGTCGATAAGGTCGTTGATCAAATGTGACTGATCGATAACATTAAGGTCGTTATTTGACCCAGCAACACCAAAAAAAGCATGCCAAAACCAAAGATCCTGTGACACCGCCGCCTCAAGTATAAGGGTTGGCCCTTCATGATCACCACGGTGGAACTGACCTCGCCAGGCCGTTGGACACATAGCCCATCCAACATGCGTACAATCGAGGCTACCTAGCATCCCAGGAAAACCATGTTTTTCTGCGTGCACCTCATATATGCGTTGGATGTCATACATTGTAGGTTTACGCAGATATCTCTGAGAGTAAATCGATATGACTCCTACGTATATAAATACGATATAAGTATATATATATCTATAGTTATAGGCATTAAAATAATCTATAAACATATAATATATATTAAAAAATGTAATAAATATTTAATAAAAACTAAAATTAATGTTTTTTACCTTGGCAGAAAAAATGAAGGGATTCACGTGCAACCCTTTTCGACATCTGTAAATACTCATCCAAAGCGTCCGACGAAATGTCGTACGCTAATTGACGGATAGCAGCCGTGCATTTTTGAAGAGAGGTAAAACCGGGGAGACCCCTAGCATCCTCCCTTTGTTGAAAAAAGGGATACCGTGACTCTAAATCACTTGCTATATGCATGAACAATTGTCTGCTCATTCGGAAACGAGTTCGAAAATCCGACTCCTCGTATACCGGTTGAGGGCTAAAATAATGCCTAATCAAAGTATCGTTAGCACCCGATCGATCACGATCACGAGGTGGTGCTCTAACTCTCGGGACTCGAGGTTGCTGGGCTTGATTTTGCAAAAGATCCACCACGGTTGCGGTCAAAACTCCCCCTACATGAAGAAGCAAATCATCCTCTTCGGAGGAGTCGGAATCAGACGAGTACCACGACATTTTTTTTGTGTTAATTTTGAGAGGATTTTAGGAGGAAAGGTGTATAATTGTGAAATGGAGTATATTTTATAAAGGTATATATTAAAAGTTTAAGAAAATATTTTTTTTTTAATTTAATAAGAGCCCAACGGCTCTTTTTCTAAAACCAAGACAACTTTCTCTCTCTCTTCTCCCGCTAACCAGCTCACGCCTGCCTTGTTTTTCCCGCTAGCGCCCTGGTGGTGTGGTGTTCGCGCCTGGGGGCGCGAGCGGAGGGGCTCTTGCGCCCCCGTTGAAGCCCCACACCCCTCAGTCTTAGCAGTATCATTGGTTGATCGATGTTTTGAGGTTTTAAAGCTTGAGTGAAATAAACATCTTGATATATAAACAGAAGAAGAATACAAAAGGTTTGAGTGATGGACCTCATGAACAAAGCTTAAACAGTAATTGCAAGTGTATCATACCGTGTATACTTGTATTTGTTTGTTATGGTGCATTTTATAGGCATGTCACACAATGTTTTTCATGAATGGTTACTAAGTTTCATCATTACATATATGGATCTCACATAAAGCACCAACTTTGTAACTGATTTTAAATGTTCACATTTTCTTTGATCAACTTTTTAAATAACACCATAACATGTGACTACCTTTTTATTTATTAGTGATATAATCTTTTGATAATTGCACAAAAATTAGATTATGTGATTTAAACATATATATATATATAGTGGCGGATCTATAGCTTGACTATAGGTGTCGGCCGGCCCATGTGAAAAATAAAAAGAATTAGTGTTATATATACGAAAAAATCAGGATCGACCCCTGTAAATTTTTTATACTGACCCCTGTGAAATACCTAGAAAAAAAGATGAAGAAAAGATAGAACGAAGAAGAAGAAATATATCCGGAAAAATTCCGGCGAGTATGGAGTTACGGCGGCCGGTGGGACGGAGAGATGGATATTGTGCAGAAGAAGTAATATAATATTGATATTTTATTAAGTGACTTGTCGTTATTTGCCCTTCCAATCCTTTTCTAATTTAGTTATTGTTTTTCAAATAATTCAACATGAAGTCATAAATGATAAATGGTTTAAATTAATTTAAAATACTTTTTTAGTTTCACCCAAATTAATGCATACCTTTTTTCAGTTTTCTTTTTTCCAAGTTTGCTAGATTTTTTTTACTTTATTTTCTTATTTATTACTTTGCCCTTTCATTTTATATAGATACTATTTTTTATTCCCCGTATTACGGGGTTGTTTTATATTATTTGTTCTAATACTTATTTATTTTTTGCATTTATACTTTTTTATTGTATGAAAATTAATAATATACTTATGGCTTGATGATAAATTGTTTGACAAATAAATGAGATTTTATAACCCGATTTTAAAGCTATATGGTTTTAATGAGACCCAAGACCCGTTTATTTCTTTTACTATAAAATTGAATTTTTAATTATAAATAATATTTATGAAAGTTAATAATATACTTATGGTTTGATGAGACTCAAGACCCGTTTATTATTATTTTTTAACTATCAAATTGGTTTTTTAATTTAAATATATATATATATATCTTTTTTAAAATAAATAAGATATTAATTTTTAGTATATCCTATTTTATAGGATTTTTAAATCAATAATTTGATGAGAATAATTTTTAATTTAATGAGATGTTATAACCCGTTTAAGGAATATCTGGGTTTGGTAAGACCCATACCCGTGAATTCGGGTCAAATGCATGAGAAGCCTCCATTTAAAAATCAAGCAAATCTGGTGACTCCAAAAAAGGGGGAGCGACCACATCGCGACACTTAAGATTTATGGGTTTTCGTTTATATATATTATAGATTATATATATATAATATACACACACATATTTAAAAGTTTTAGGCTTCGCTTATATAATAAACATATAAGTTTATTCATATTTTTATCACATATGTAAATCGGTGCGCTTTCGGTCACCGACTTGAGGGTTTGATGCCTCCATACGCCTCATGTTTGATGTAATTTTGTTTTGTATATATAATTTAGTTTTGTTTTATGTTTTTATGTGACTTGACCCGGCCCGAAGATACCGAAAAAATTTAATACTCAGCGATAGACAATCGACCCTCAAAATTTCTAACCCTTGTGAAGAATTTTTTTGGATCCGTCACTATATATATATATAATAGGAGTAAGGGGCCTTTTAAATTTTAAGAGGTACCATTTTTGTTGCATATTCTACAAGTAACAATGCTTAGAATTTAAGAATGTAGGAGTAATGTAGTATTTGCATATTAAAGAATAATTTACAATAATGGTCCTTCAACTTATTAATTTTAGTTAATTTATTAAATAGTTACACATTTCCCCCTCTTTATAAATCAACTGCCCCCACGACATTTTAACGGCCATAACTTTTTCACACATTCATATTTTTTCTAAAAAAGTATACCATAAAAAGAGTATTTTGTTCTCTTTAATTTGAGTATGATATTGCCATAGTTTATTATTTAAAAAAACTAACATGTTACGTGATTACCAGTTATTATCGACAACGGGTTGGTCAAGTTCGGTTAATAGTGTCAGAACGGGTTAAGGTTGGAACAAGTTTAATACAAAAATAAAGGTTAATTTAGTTCTTGTCGGGATGAGTTTAGACTGAAAGGGGCCATGTCAAAACGGGTTTCTGGTTAAAACTTTTTTGGGTCGGAACAAGTCTGTCAAAACGGATTAGGTAAAAAAGTAGTTTATTTGAAATTATTGTAGATTTCATCTTTGCTTCTTTATTGTCGCCACCAATTACTCAAGCATCGATTACGCAGATGACAATGTTTATACATATCGATTTGCTCGCGTCTAGACATTGTGTGGCGTGCTTACTGGTACCGGTTACGCGTCCGATGCCACGTTAAATGCATACCACCGTCGAGTTACACACATATCGTTGCGAGGTTACAAATGTACTAACACCGGTTGTGTTTGCGCGTTCACCGCTGCATCACGCGGGCACCAGGCTAGTGTGTGTGTGTGTGTGTGTGTGTGTGTGTGTGTGTGTGTGTGTGTGTGTGTGTGTGTGTGTGTGTGTGTGTGTGTGTGTGTGTGTGTGTGTGTGTGTGTGTGTGATCCTAAGAGAACTATTTGAAAATTGAAAACTTTGAGAACTATTTTGGACCACTAAAAAACCTCTAAAAGATATTTTAAAAAATTAGAAAACAAAAATTTTTAAAAAGTAAATATACCAAATTCTTATATTTCATTCCGGTTTCATAAAAAAAAACTTCGTATTATACACATGTGTAGAATTTCATTTAATCTCTAGCTACGTAATGCACACATATGTACATTATCATTTACCTTAAATTGTACATATGTATAAAAAAACATGTATGTACATATTATACATATATGTATAATTTAGCTAAACTGAAACATTTTTTCTTTATAAAACCGGGATGATAAATAAGAATTTTGGTTTTTTTACTTTTTTTTTATTTTTGCGTTTCTTTTTGTTTTATGATTTTTTTTTATTTTTGGGGTTTTTTGTGGTCCAAAATTGTTCTCAAATTTCTCACATGATCTCAATCACACACACACACACATATATATATATAGGGGATAAATCTTGCGAGAAGTGATAGTACAGCGAGAAGTGCGAGAAGTAAATGTGTAACTCCATTAATCCCTAATTTCACTCCCTTTCTTATGATGTTATCTACATGTATTTAGGTTGGTTGTATTTATGTCTTAGCTACACACATTCAAACCTACCTACACACATATACATGCGTACCTACACACATTCAAACCTACTACACACATACAAGCGTACCGAGTCACATTCAAACCTACATACCTAAACACATACAAACATACATACACATATACAAAAATACGTACCTACACACGTACATACGCACCTATACAATAAGAAAGTGAGTGAAATTAGGGATTAATGGAGTTACACCTTCACTTCTCGTACTTCTCGCTGTAAAAAAACTTCTGAAATGATTAAATACCATATATATATATATATAATGTTTGCATAAAATTCCATTCCCTCATTTATTTTATTACCGTATACCAAACATACCCCTAATGATACATTGGTGTATTAACTAGTTTCTTCCTCTCTAGAGGTTTATAGTTCTAGTCTTGCTATAAATCGCTAAGAATTAAGAGTCATATACACACACACACACACGAGTGTTTGTTGTTTTATAAAAGACACCATTTTAACTTTAGAAGAATATTAATAAAGTTTTAACGTTTTTAATTATAAAGTAATTAAAACGTGAGACAAAATCTACTTGATTTATAAAGGTATTATCTAGTATAGTGGTTGTATTTACGAGCATTTAAAGTGCAACTAGGTAAAAACGTACCGCGTTGCGGTGACACGGCGATGCAAACTCGGTTAGTAACAGTTATGTTCGTTACAACACTAACACTAAATAATTCGGATAAATCTGTAAATGTTCAAAACGGGGTCGGTACACGTACAACTTATGATCTAAATGATACGAATTTGGTCGGTGACAGTTAGCTTTGTTAAGGTACCAATACTAAACTCAAAAGTAAGTTAGTATACACCCATAACAGTAGCAACACTCATGTAGCTTATGATATAAAAATAAATAACATATTAAAAATGATGTTTATTTTATGGGTAAAACCCGGTTGTTGATAAAACACGGGTGTTACGGAAGCAAGTCGATTAAATTCGGTCGGTATCAATAAAGTTCGTTATCTCTCCAGAAATAAACCCTAATAACAAATTCGTCAAATTAAAATAGTCAATGAAAAATATAAAACTAAAAAAGAACCTGAATTTGCAAAAAAAAAAAAAAAGCGATCAGTGACACTGACCTCCATTCGAATTTGAATCTAGAATTATGTTTCAGAACTGAATTTAAATGTCATAAACTGATATTCTAGAATTATGTTTCAGAAGTTAGAATCATACGTTGATACAAGTGGAAAATCAGGTCGCTCACATGGGAGAACCAAGTGATATCATCAAGTCCCACAAAAAAATTCTCACATATTGGTAGTCAACCAAAAAAGTTCGAACTTGCGCAGGAAGTTAGGAAGTGTGTTGAAGAGTTAACATAAAAATATAAGCCATCCCACTACACATGGATAATCAATTAAGGCACCAAATAAATATTATAAATATCAAACACAAGTCTCTACAAACAAATCTGTCGCATCGGCGTTCGATATTTATCTTATATTCCTAACTTGGTAGTATTTGACGTGTCCAACTTATGCTCTAATAACTTGTATGTAAATATATAGTAAAAATGTTAAAAGATTGATAGATATACAAACACTAAGGAGTGTCTGTTCAAAAACCACTATAATGTTGAGAAACATAAAAACCACATAATACATTTATACCTGTACCTATACCTATTGCTTTGAATGTGATACACAAAACGGTGATGTAACCTTTTTTTCATCTCCCACTACTGGTTATCACTATGTACCATGTACAAGTATGTTATGTGCCTATACAACACACTATAATAAATATAATAATCTAGAACCACTCTGCCATACACTTAGGATACAAACCCGATTCCGTGGCAAAGTTTGAGAGAGACCGTAACTCTTTCTGTACCTTTTGCCTTTCGTAGAAGACGGAGCATGCAAGCGATGTGCATTTAATGCCACTTTCTACAATCCAATCTCCGCCTCCACAGTGCCGACATATCTGGAAAACACAACCACTCATCAAACATGTAAAAGAACTGACATCTGAATAATTGTGATTGTTTACTACCAGGAGTCAAATCAAACCCATGGGTTGATCCTGGTTATGTTTTCTCACAAACAGGTCAAATCAAATTAATTAGCTAGAAGGATAAGTGTATGTTAAATGCCAATAACAATTTTATTCAAACAAATAGATTATTTTCAAACTGTATTTGACACACTGATTATTTACAAAAGATTTTAAAATGTTACAAAAAGTGTTTGGAGCCAGCCTATCATGCCCAATACGGAATCAAGTCTAAAAATAAGCTCGTTTAATAAATGACTATAATAACTTGTATTTACTGTAACAAAATACATATTATATAATAGCAAACTAGCCGAGCCCAAGATGGACTTAAGCTTAAAAAATGCCGGGTGCACTGCGCTCGAGATCTAGATATATAGCTCAAAACCAGCCAGGCTTGAGCTTTAATAAGCTAAATAAACCGAGCTCCAGCTCTGTTAGGCTACACAAGCTCGACTCATTTACACCCCTAGTTAAAAGCACACGTAAACAGCTTCAAACATATAATACTTACAGCAGCAAGGTGTTGAATCTCCTTTTCCATCTTAGATGTCCTTGTGGTTACAGCAACCGCAACAGCACCTTCATTTCTTTCACACTTACCACACAAAGGTGTAACAGACGCCTGCACCTTCTCCCCACACATAATACAATGTTTAGACAGATAATAATAATCAATCCTGGTCCGGTTAGAATTTGAGCCAAAAGCCTGGTTTTTCACAACCGATTCTCTAACAAGACGAGGCATGTCTAAAAACCACTGCCTTATGTCAACTCCAACAAGCCCAAACACCCTCTGCAATGCTGGTATTATCTGTTTGCTAATGTAATACATGTCATTTAGCCTGTAAGGTGAATCAAGTGCCAAAAGTTCCATAGGATTGACCACCATGTCAACTAGACGTGCACCGGGTTCAGCATGAATCACCACGTATGGTATTCGTTCTGCGTACCTCGGTTCGGCTCGCGGGTCAGTTTTTATGGCTTTGGTAGCTACTATTGCTGATGGAGGTAAGGAGGAAACGCGTGAACTGTATGTACCTAACCGGACTTCCTTTGCGAAAATAAAATCTTGAATTGAAACTCGGCCAGATAATATGCGAGACCATTGACGTACCAAGTATGACTTCACCTGTAGCAAATAAATATAGGTTTTACTTTTAGTTTTCTATTCTGCAAATCTTACCTTAAAAATGAGGGGGATTTTGACCTATCTTGTTATGATTGCTTGTTTGAGTTTATGTTACATCTCTGATAGGTCAAAACTCAAAAGTAGTCCAAAGTGCATTCTCAACCATGCATGACAAACTAATATCATACTTGGCAAACAAATTATTTATAACACGTTGAAAATTATATAATACAAAATGTAATAGGTTAACCCTGCATGTTGTGATCCATTTCTCAACTGATCAGATTCAGCCAGAGTAGTATACAAACCGGACAAAAACGAAGGGCATGCTCATTGTGGTCCGTTTAACTTTAACCGAATAAATGATTGACACAAACAATTAAACAAACATGATTTTCTAGTTTGGGTTTGTTTGCTTACCATATGAGTGTGTTCGTATTTGTTCATTTTTATTTGTTAATAGTACATACAAACTTTTCACCAACGAAACGTAACTGAACATAGATGACCAAACATAACCTAGCGAACACCAGTTAAAGTAAACGTGTACATCAATCTGTTGTCAAAACGTAATGGGTGATATTTTATTGCATAAACTTCGACTAAATTGTAATGTGTGAAATTTTACTTTTATAAAATAGACTAAACTGTAATGGGCCTAAAATACTAGATGAACATATAAATGAATGTAAAGAATGAACATGAACCTCACTTGAGGTCATAATCTCAAAGCCTCATGAGAGTACAATATCCATTCAGCTAATAATTAATGATAGATGTATAATGAAATAAAATAATAAAATGTGAAGGTTTACCTTACTAATATCCTGATTTTCAAAATAGTTTCTTAAGGACCTCTCCATCGTCTTGGAAACAGCTGGACATGTATCTCTACGTACGGTCTCAATACCTTTAGCATCAAAGACAGGTTTAACTTGGTCCGGTTTCTCATAACTGTAACCAACATATCTCTTCTTTGTAAGAAGAAAACAGGATTGATACACCTTCTCCATTTTCAGTACAACCTGACTCGGGTTCATCTTGGTTACAGCCAACGCTATTTCATTCCCAATTTCAAACGCTTCACTCACAGATCGTCCCGGCACGAGTACAAACATGCTGCAACACAAGGTACAAGCAATCAACATAGACTGATTTACATTATGGCATGGACACATGGTTGGTTATAGATGGATTAGATAAACGTACCTGTCAGTATCACCGTATATGACTTTAGCCTTCCACTTATTATGTGTGTTTACAAGTGAAATAGCGTTTTCAAGTGTTCTGCGACCACACTGAACGATACTGTCTGCAAGTTCAGCACAAGGCATGCGGCCACTAAAACCAGCAGCCGTATACCCGTACGTCACATTTGCTATTAGCTTCAATGCTAGCTGTCTTGCATTATAAATCTGAAACAAAAAATATTGCATGTGTGTTGACTGTTGAGTGACCAGATAACTTAAAATGTGTTCAACAACTTCTACGGGAGCCTAACCTTAATAAATCCCATGTAAAAGCAAAGGTTCACAATAAAACATTAAAACCAACAATGCTTCCAAAACCGTTTTGCAACCCAACCTGGAAGTAGTTTTGAACCGGTTTCGTAGAAGCTGGTTAAGAGCCGACCCAAACCGTAGGGTTAAAACTAGGTATAACCCTATACATTGAAACTGGTTCCAACCCGGTCAAACCCAACCCAAACTGCTCAAACCTGATCCTTTGACTTTTTCAACCCGGTTCTAACAAAACCGTTTTATCTTTTGTTGACCTAGGCTTGTAAACAAACCGAAGGAATACATTCAGAGCATGTTCGTGTTCGTTTTTTTTAACTTTTAACCGGAAAAATAATCGAACACGAACATTAATCGAACGAAGTTTTCTTCTTTGTGTCATTTGTTAAGAAAATGAACTCGTTCGTGTTCGTTTATGTTTGTTCATTAACAGCGTATACAAACAGTTCACGAACGTAAACGAATGAGCATAGATGAACGAACATAACTGAGCTAAAACCAATTAAAGGTAAATGTGAACAACAACGTGCTAGGACCCCTAAACAGTTACTAAGGAACGTTCACAAACATAAATGAACGAAATGTGTTCATGTCCCTTCGTTTAACTAGATGAACAAAAACTTTTGTTCATGTTTGGTCATTTTTTAAATTAACAAACATAAACAAACCGATTGGGCCCAAAACCTGGTTTGTGCACCTCTATCTAGGAGTACCAAAAGAAGGTTGACTATGGTGAGTTGTGATATCATACCCGATAAAGTACTTTATCTGAAGGAGACAACTTCTTCATTGCCTGCTTAACCATAATCCGGGTTGACAATATTTCATCAAGTAATCTAGGTAGTACACCTTTCCGAATCTGAATGATAATAGGATAAACTCATAAAGCATTATAACACAATTAACTCATTCAACTGAAGATTAAAGGAATCATTACCTTTGAAGGTGCATACATTACACCATTTGGAGTAAGTAGAACTTCATGTTTCAATCTTCTTAGAATATTGGGGTCGGGTGTATATGTTGTAACACCAAGTGTATTTGGCTTCGAAGGTGAAACCTTTCCAAGACATGTACAGAAGCAGAGATTGTAGGCAATAACCATTGATGGATATAATGACTGGAAATCTAAAACAATAACTGGATCTGCATAGAACCCAGATTCTGGCTCCATAACAAGTGGCAAGCATTCCATTGCTGGTTGACAACCAACCTAGTTCACAAACAATTACCTCAGTAACCGCCAAAAACAGAAGACAAAAACCGAAGTAAATGCAGATTAGAGGCATGCATCAGTTGGCTTTCTGCTCAAACCGAACCAAAAACCAAAAACTTGGTAATAGAGTTTTTAAAAACCGTTCGATTTCGTTTTCTTTTTTTTTTATTTGGTTTTCACAATGTGTTCGGTTCGGTTTAAGTCCTACCATTTGGGCTTAAAATTTTTGCGCCGAAAAAAAGACTCCAAAATAATGAACTTGGTTCACAAATTTTGGGCCTATATTTTTTTTGTTCATTAATGATTAACTGATTATTACACATCTGAACCCAAAAAATTTTATCTACACTATTTATTAATTTCTTAAAAGTTACTTAAAATCGGTTTTTGGTTCAATTTGGTTGGATTTGCGGTTGATAGCAAAACCAAACCAAGATACCGGTCTTTTAAATACATAAAATCAAACAGGCAGTTTTTTATTGGGTTAGGTTACACAAGTTATTCCGGTTACGATTCAGTTATTTCAATTTGGTGCACACCCCTAATACATACCACATTTTGATACTGATACATGATGTCAGTTGAGCAAAAACCTGTTGGCTCCCAGGAGAAATTGCAAGATAATTTTGCGTATGCGCCAATCTCACTAACATAGATTCAACACGGTACTGAGAACCTCGTGATAGAACAGAAAAGAAATCAATACCAAACACACGGGCAAGCTCCGATGTCCTGTTTATCTGCATAAACACAAGTACTGCATATGAATATACAATACAAATCAATCACATTCAAACACAATGAAATTATAATCAATACCATATCGAGTTGGTTCATCACTTGAAAGTTCAATTTCCCCCTTTCTAGAATATACTCTATACATCTATATCTTGCTTTCCCCGGACCAGTAGCAAACCACTTTGTCAATGTTCTGAAATTAATAAATGGAATTTTTCGTCTTAAAACAGCTTCCGCAACCGCTTCAGCTGTATAGATATTAAGCTTAACTTCACTGCGAACCAATCGCCAAACGTTAAGAATGATTCTACCCCCAACGTGGACCCCACTTGCATGAGTCCGGCCCCACTCATCCTCAATGATTGCCTCATTCAGCATATCAGTTTGAGAATCAACTGGTTCAAGAAGCACATCACCCGTTGTTACTTTATCTGGAATATCTGAAACTCCTGGATTCAAAATTGGTTGTGATGGTGTTCGGGATATTTTGTTTAGTAATCCAATTCTAAGAAATGCAGCCCGCTCAGCTAAAAAACCTAGTGAACCGCCCTGAATATCCCAGCCCATTAGTATATCTGGATCATGATTACTGATGATTTTCATGAACTCATTGAATAGTTTCTTTTCTTGGTTGCAAACTATAAACGTGCAATCACTTATACCGTCTATATTTCTGTGCAGCAAAATTCCATGTTAGATTTAGAAGTATTTTAACTATAAACAAAGACAAAGAATTGTTTATATCAGCCTTTTTGAACTTTGTTACTAGTATAATATCTGGAATGAGCATCAATTTTCTTCTAAGCAAAGTAAAATCTACAAGCAATGAAAATGGTGCACCTTCTAACAGACGTCATCTCACTGCGCAATATGACATAACTACTGGTTGCTGACTCATCATCTTCCGCAATAACAACTACTATGAAACTGATGGCGTCGAATCGTGTGTCGGGTCTCAAGTCTCCCCTAGATTCTGCTTGTACCTGTCAATAACAGTAGAATTAGTCCACATATCAATCAATTCCTTGATGCAAACAAAGAGCATATGTTCAGTATTCAACATATTAACAGATCCTCAATGCTAAACATAGTCAGCTGTTGTCCTGCACCAATGCTTGCAGGATCCTTAAAGCCTGCCTGACTCAAAGGAGTCAGCTTTTTGCCTTCAGGACCTGATAACTGAGAAACATCTTGTGGAACTGAAGCCAATCCAGGAGAACATGTTTTTGGCCTCATAGCATGCTTTTCCTGCCCTAGTTTTTTTGCGTGATCCAAGTTAGTTTTAATGTCAGACATTGAGCTTGAGTCTACAAGAGGCTCAAGAGAACCTGCAAAAACTAAACGATTACTATGTATATATACTATTTTGTCATTTGAAAACAAAAAAAAGATTTTACCCTTTGGTGGCAAAGATTCTTCCTTTAACGCAATTACATTTTCTCTCAAGACATCTAACATCAAAGAGTCGATATAAGAATAGTTGTGAATCAATCATAAACTTTCATCTAAAATTGGTAGCAGCAGTACCAGTCTCATTGTGAAGAAGCCATTTATTAACCTCGTCTTTTGATGGAGGTAAAATCGCAGGAGTCAACATGTAGAAACAGGAACCATCATCATGGTAGTGTGTGGAAGTATCCATGGATAGTTCCTGATTAGACATGGAGTCGTCTGCTTCAGACTTGGTGTGTTTAACTTCTTGACTTTTCCCATCAACTAGAGGAGCACACTCATGAATGTCTTTATCCTCAACTGCATGATACAGAAAGCAAATTAGGTATCACATGCATTAACACAGTTTACAAATACCATAATTGATAGAGAAAGAGGTATCTACATTGACATATTTCTTCAGCCTTATTTCCGTCTGAACCAGGGGTAAGTGTTGGCGATGATTTAACTGCAGTGGGTCCATCTGTCAAGTTGGTACTGATAGGGCTAGCATTTTGTTGATTGCTTGTTTGTGCAGGGGACAACATGATACTCTCCTTAGATTCCTTGTCTGGGGTAACCTTTACATCATGATTAATTTCAACTTTTGGAGACTCGCCTCGATGAAAACGTTTTCTCCTCATCAAATCCCGAACAGAGCATCCAACGATTGTCCTTCCTGAACCACTTACTGTACCGATATGGTTTTCACTATCATTTGCGTTTTCAGTCGAACATAAAGGCAAAGATCTCCATAATGGGCGTTTACCTTTGTTCTTTTCTATCTTAGGTGTTTTCCTAGTATGATGAATAGGCTTTGTACTATCCACTTGAGGAATTTCTTCCTTTGATGATGATTCAGGAGAATAATAATTACAATCAAGAGCCATCGCAGAAGTTTCACTTTTAGTTTTACATTCTACATCAGGTGAATCTTGGACAGAATCAAGGATGTCTTGACATTCTTGTTGTGATGCACTTATAAATTCCATGTCAGCTTTTTCCAGTATCTCATTAATCGTTGTTGCAGGCATTAACGGACTTAAAATGGTTTCTCGTTTAAGTTCATCATCAGAGTTTATATCTTCTGCAGCTTGAGAAGATGCTAGCCAATTTAGAAGCCTCAAAGCTTCAGAATCTTCTGCACTATAGTGGCCTTGTGATAACATTTGACCAATATTGACCACATCCCTTCCATCACTTGAAGATCTTACAGATTGTGAAAACATTTGACCAGTATTGACTGGAGTACAAGGTAAAGAATCTCCTGCATTACACAATCCCAATAGCTTGTTTTCAAACTCGACTTGATTTGACAAAGCACTCAAAACAGTATGTGGGCTAGGTTTTTCAGGATCAGATGATATGCTTTCCATATGGATTCCAGTCCTCTCAAATTCCTGTTAACAATGATTAAACAAGGTGAAAAGTAGTAACGCATGGTATTGAAAAAGAGCACATTAATAAGATTGGACGAGAGTATGAGACCTCCCAAATTGGTATGAGTGATTGAACCATTCTAACATCAGAAAGGGTTTGTGACAGGGATGAGTACAATTTACATTGCTGGTTAAGAATATCTGTCAACGTTCAAATTAATGTTATCAATCATGAACATGTTCTAGGAAGATAAAACCGAGAGGAATTCAGAACATAACTAACCGTCAATAGCAGCATCTCCCTCAAGTTCACAAACGTTTCGCAATGTTATCATCCGGATCTTGACTCGGGAGGTGCCACATCCAAGAGTCGGGAATGGTGGATGAAAGCCAGATTGGTGGCTCCAGAGAAGCATCACCCCTTGAATCTGCCTGACCAATTCCCACATAACATATTAAGTAAGAATACTATATATTCATACCACAAAGTTAATGATTATCTAATTACCGAGTGAAAATTGACGCATTTACTTGTGAACAGGTCAATTTTGTTTTCTAATGATATTTTGTGTAATCATAATACTAACACATTAATTATTTACAAAAATATGATACAATAAGAGTTGAATAAACAAGTGTTTGTAACGACAATAACCTTAGATTTAGTAGACATAAAGGACATATCCATCTGCTGTTTATGTTGCCCATCATAACTTGACTTCTTCTTGGTAAAAGCATGTGGTACTGGATAGCGAAACTTCATCTTTGACACATGTAAGTGCCCCATTCCTTGCAAATTATAATCAACCTAAAACATTGTGAAAGAAACAAGAAAAGAAGTGATATAATAAGAAAATAACCAGAGTTACCAGACACTACTTGATATGATATAGTGAAATTAGAAGTGCATAAGAAAACCAACACAGATTATTAGCATGCGTGTTTTTTTACCAAGAACTGGAGAAGAAATGGAATATGTGATTCATGGGGCTGCAAACTCTTGTCGAGAACTGAACCATCCTACAAATGGGATGCCATTAGTAAACACTGAAAGTGGTAAAATAATAGTTTTGATAAGAATTCAGATAACATGAAATAATGTTTACCAAAAGAAGTTTTGATGCCCGTGAAACATCCTGTGGGTGGTATCTGTGATCTGTGTGAAGAAGCTAACATCATAACACTTCAATGTAGTATGAATGGTTGGAAATAGGTTTGGTAAGAATAAAAAAAAAAAAAAAGAGGATACAGAAAAATCTTTGCATAGAGTTGGTCGGATGTATGATAGCCATAAAACCTTTTTGCACGGACGAGAGTGCAGCTATGCACATGTTGGCGTTTGGAAGCAGCAGTGCCTTTAAGCTGCGATGCAGAGTGGAGTAGTCAATATATAGGTATGTATAATTGAAGATGCAGATAGATACTCATGGAAAAGTATGTACCTTCTCAAGAGCATGGCATATGAGTTGCACACAAGCAGCAGCAGCATCATCATCACCACCTGGTATATCGGAGCAAGGAACATAGAGATATGGCAAAGCCTGCAGCATATATTACAAGAATAATAATGAAGAATGAATGTTACATACATACATACATACTCTATGAATATGCAAACACGTCTTCTAATGACAGGAACCTCATTCACATCCCCACCTTGAAAGGTGCTGTAGCACAAATCAACGCCTGGGATCGGCGGAGACATGTAGTAATCAATTGATACCACTCGGACGCTGAATGTCATCTTCTTATTACAATCAGAATCATCCATCTTCGCTCTCAATTGCAGCATTCAAATCATAAAACCTAGGGGAGAAACCTAAACCATGTTCCGTACAAGTTCGACCGGTCTGATTTTGGGTTTAACCAGACCCGTTTTCAGTCAAACCAATCAAAACTCGAACCTAGATTAACCGGTTAGGGTCGATTTCAAACCGGTTTTACTTGAATCTAGTTCAACCCGGTTTGCAGGTTGGAATTCAAAAAACAAGTAAACTTCTTATGTATTGACTCTTGAGTAGCATTGAATTTTATAGTTGTATATTTAATGTCTAACCCGGTTTTCATACGTGTAAATGTGTATTAAATGTTCACCGTTTTGAAATTTTGAATGTTGACAATTGAGACCATTTAGCCCTAACAAATGTAGTATAACCCGGCGGTTTGGAAGTACTACAATTTGTGTTTGATGTCGGAGAATATCGAATACGTGCGTTGCAAGTATTGCAACGCGTTCTTCAAAGTCGTCTCCGATTCCACTTTAAAACCCATACAGAGAGGAGTTTCCCGGCGAAAAACAAAAAGGAATCCTCCGGATCCGGATTGAGGACCCGCGGAACCCGTTGCAAGTTAAATAAATTTGACTTTGTCGGTGCGGTTTGGATTTTAAATGAATTGCCAAAGCATAAACATGAATTAAGTTGCATGCTTTAATATTCATCTATATCACTTTATTAAGATTAACAAAAAAGATAACATTGCAAGTTAAAAAGATATTTATGTTCATTTTATAAAGGTGTATTGGTTTTTATTTATTCTGATATCAATTTTTGGTTGTTGTTGGATCCAACTAACGGATTGGCTGATAACAATCTCACTTTGTATCATATTTGTTCTCAATGGTCCGGAACTAACAGAATGATAACGCTGCTAGTTGCAGGTTGCCGAAAAATCGTTTTTGGCTGGCAAAGTCACATTTTTTACCGGGAAACTCAACTTGAACACCACCACCATCAACTGACTCACCACTAGCCAATCACCACCAACTGACTCCGACGATGGTTATAGGGTTTCAGCGACCTCAATAATTGAGGCTTTTACTACAATAAGGTTCCTAAAGGTCTGATATAAGGTTACAAAGATGTTTGAGACAAAAACTGCCAGAAAAAATGTGAGTATTCAAACCAAAAACTTTTTTTTTCCGGTGACCTGCAACTAATGGTGTTAGCGTTCTGTTAGTTGTGAACTGTTAGGAACAAATATGATAAAATGTGGGATCTTTACTGGCCAATTTGTTAGTTTGAACCGGTGGCGACCAAAAGATGATAGTTTGGATTGATAGAAATCGATAGACTTTTTATAAACAAAACCTTTAAATATGATAACAACATAAAAACATTCCACTTTACTTTTTTTCTTACACAAACACATGAAAAAGACATTACAAAATATAACAACATTTTATTTGTGGTCTTTGAATAGTCTTATGTTGGTAGCATCTTTGAGTGGGAGTAGTGTTCGGGTGTCGAGTGGTATTCGTTAAAACCGGTTTCTATAATGTTGGTTCTTCATTGTTGCCCATGTGTTGATGTGTATCGATTGGTCGTTGTCAAGTTCATCGTCGGATATTTGAGACAATTGTTTGCTTGCTACCTCTACATCATGGACATGTTCGTCAAATGGTTATTCGTCTTCTAAAGATGTATGGTTTTGAATACGTTACGCCTCGTCCAAGTGGTCCTTCAAGCAAATACGCATTTCCAATGCCGTCGGAGTAAGCCTTGTTCTTCTGATCAATAATACCCTACAACTAGTAAAAAACGGATCCCAAAGCTAACGTAGAAGTTTGGAATGTAGTAGATCTCAGCCCATGGCGGATAGGATCGGAAAATCAGTTGCCTTTCTTTTCCACCAAGCCAAGATATTAAAATTGGTCAAGGCCTCAGGACCCATAGCCAAAAAAAAGTATGTCTCGTTGTCCTCCCGAGCTCACTACTTGGTGTGTTACCTCGAGCTCGTACCCTATATCTTTGGTTAAGTTTTGAACAAAACTACCCTTTCCCGAACTACTAGAACCCGTAGACGACAATGATTCTTGTATGAGTGTCGTGGTACCATATTTTACCAAGTATACATCAAGAATGTTTTGAAAAGCCCAATTAAAATAATTTATTGCATACTTGTGCAAAAAAAAAAAAAAAGAAAAAACGAAAAAAAGGAACATTACCGACACACAAACCCAAATCATTAGTTATATTTTCAATTAACTAACGATTTATAGCAATTTACGTGTTTGTAAAGTGGTTGTAAAGTTTCTTAAATAGTATTTGTCAAACAGGGTTGTAGAAGTGGTCGAACAGCAAACCCTTTTGAATCACGAACTTTGCAAACCGACCAGTCATCATATGAATGTCAAAATTTCAAATATTCCCATCTTTGGCTATTGACGTTTGACCTTGAGCTTAGCTTGACCTTGAGCTGGAGTACATTTCACCCTTGATGTATATAAAAACAAGGCCGGTTTTTGGGCCGTGCAGCCCGTGCAGTGGCACGAGGCCCAAAGTATCAAAGGGCCCAAAGATTTTATTATGCTATTTTATATATGCTGAGCCCAATTGAAAAAACCCTAAAAACTATACAAACCAGAGTTCGTTCGTCTACTGAAGGGGTAGCGATCATCGATTGGAGATAAGCATGCCACTTAAATATTTCATTTCGATCGATCTGTTAGTCGATGAGTTAATCTAATTGTATGCTAGAAAAATTGAAACTGGATCTTAGTTATTGTTTTAACATAACATGAAGGTATGATTTATATTCTTGTCAAATTGTTTTTATTATGCTTTGATATAAATGCATGATTGCCTTGATATAAACCTGAAGGTATTACTTATTGTGGTAATCAAATATGATTCGGACAGAAAAGAAAAAAAAAAATCTATAAACAAAATGGGTTTTTATAATGAAACTTGTCTGACATTTTGTTGAGTTCTTTGGGAATTTTTATTAGTTATTTAATATTAACATATTTTTGAGAGAAAGTGTTTTATTTTTATCTAGTAAGAGTTTGTCCCACAGCCAACGTTTCACTCACATAGTCACAATCACTTAATAAAATTTATATTATTGAAATTAAGCAATCTAGACGGTCAAAGTTCTTGATTTTATAAAATAATCTGGGTACCATTAAACCCCGTTAACCACTTCTTTGTGTTATTTCCTTTTAAGTTAAATAATTGTCTTGTTATTTACTTGTCCATCCAACTAACACATGACAATAAAGACTTGATCGATACATTTGCTTCCCAAAATGCTAGGAGGCCTTAAATTTCGCTTAAGTTTGATCATTTAATACAATAGTTTTGTTCTGTATATATTATATAACAGTTGTATTCATGCTGTGGTTTTTAGATATATAATTTATGAGTTTATATAATAAGGAGGAGACCCAAAATTTATCTCGCACGAGGCCTAAATATTTTTTATCATTCTCGAGGACGGGCCTGTATAAAAATATACATCATTTTCACATCAAATTATCTCCACTCTTATATATTTTGTTACTATTGTTAGTATATTTAAGTAATTTCCTTCTTATTTCTCTTTTTAGGTTCTTCCTTACCTCAAATAAAGAAACAAACGGATACAGAAAAGTAAAGAAATTGTGTATCAGTGTAAGGCCCCGGTTCTGGTGCCCTACATTAGCGTTGGATTTACTAATAAACACAATTCTATATATCAGAGTAAATTAAAACTTTTCGTGAAATAAAAAAAATGTTAACCATTCATTACAAAACATTCCAAATCTTTTTTTTAAACTTTCAAATTGTTTTAACATCATAACTTTTCTTCACTAGATGCATTCAGCTCAATCCGTGTCATGTGTCCCCCTCAATCCAGCTCCTTTATCCTATTTGTCTGCGTGCATACTAAAAGTCAGCTACGCTGAGTGAGTTCTAGTTAATCAGGCAACATGCATTACATTATATACACACACACATATATATATATACACGTATCCGTATATACGTATTACATACTTAACCTGCTTCTTTCATTCATACATACGTACATTCATACTTCTATATTTTCATACTTGCATTCTTTACGTTCATACTTTATACTTTCATTCTCTATTACTTTCATACCATACTACATACATACTATCTTTACCATATCAGATATTAGTAGGGTCTGGTCTTTCTGTCTTAGATATTATCAGGGTCTGGTCCCTTTTATCTCTGATATTATTAGGGTCTGGTCCCTTTTATCTCTGATATTATCAGGGTCTGGTCCCTTCTGTCTCAGATATTATTAGGGTCTGGTCCTTTCTACCTCAGATGTTATAAGGGTCTGGTCCCTTCTGTCTAAGATATTATTAGGGTCTGGTCCCTTTTGTCTCATATAATATTAGGGTATGGTTTCTTTTGTCTCAGATATTACTAGGGGCTGGTCCCTTTTATCGCATATATTATTAGAGTCTGGTCCCTTCTTTCCATACAACCATACATACATTTCTTTACATATACCTTTATTATGTACTTTCACACATACTCTTAACCTCATACATATATCATTCATACATATTCATATATCATACACTTACCACTTAAGGTAAGTGTATTAACTAATCACATTGAGTATGCACACAACCCCGAAAATATAACAAAGAAATAATGCTAGAAACTCACATGTGTTCTGCTTCTTTTGGAATTGATGATAACACCTCTCTTCTACTGAGCACTGCTAACTGTTCAACGCATATGAGTTAACTCCTACTTTTGTATTCTTACTTGTATATTCTAGCATATGTCTTTCTTTCTAAGTCGTTCTCATTATTCATTACCTTTATGTATTAATTTATCATTTATTCTTTTCTTATACACCGTATAAGTTCATACACGCCGTATATGTACTTATTCACCATATATCTTTCTTTTATTCGAAATCCACTTATCCAGCGTATATGTCCTCAGCGTATATGTATCCAGCGCATAAGTACATATACGCCAGATACCTATGTACATATACGCCCACATGCTTCCATACATATACACTCGTATGTGCATAATACATATCTGTTGTATAAGTGTGGAACTTATGCGCCCGTATATGTTGAGCTTCACATATCTGCCGTATAAGTGTTATCCATTCCTCACTTATCCGTTAGGCACATATCCGTCGGATATGTGCAGGTGACGGGTGGTCCATGGGACAACCCTTAAGTGGTTTAAGTTCGTTAATAATCATGCGCTTAGTTGGTTTATTTTGTTGAATTAGATAACTACGTTTACTCGTGTAATGGCAGATATTGTAACACCCCGGGACCGCAGCGGAAACGTAAACGAGATGCAACAGACACCTCTGATATCAACCACATTGTTTATAAAGAAAACTGAATGCATTAATATACTTCAAATTACATTATCTTGTATTCCATTACCGTCTAGGTGATACACACATCACACACTACGATACATAATTCTATTTATTATAATGTATCCTAACATCCCGCACGCAAATCTTACACACATCAAGCACTTAGCACATAAGCAATCACTTCATCTTAGTTGTACCTGAAAAGCACGTGAGAAAACGGGTCAACTACGAATAGTTGGTGAGTTTCACAATTTTAGTAAACCATGTGTGCCTAGCACGGTTATTCGTTTTTATGTTTCAAAAATGAGTTTGGTCACACACGACCCGAAAATAGTCGTTGACTGATAGTTTAAGTAAAGTTGTGAAATTTGAGCTCGGTTTAGATGCCCCGTTTGGCCGCGGGACCCGTTTCCTTCTTTAGCGTACCGCAAACTGTTAAAATAGGTTAAAATTACTCAAATCATCCGAATTATTTTCGGATAATTTATTTTTACTTGTTTAACTCATTTATATGAAAATAGTTCATTTTTAGGGTTTTTATACACCAGTCAGCTCGCTTAAGCGAACTTCACCGGTTTACGCGTTTTAACTTTAAAAGTTTGATAATTAGCACAAATAATTATCCGTACTCTCGGATCTTGAAATTTTGCACAAATCACTTTTTAACAGTGGGGAATTTTATAAAAATATTTCCAGAATTAATTTCTATATTTAAAATTTATTTATCTATTTTTAAACACCATTTAAACACTAAATATGTCGTAAATACCAAACGATCTTAGAAAAATCCCAAATTTTTCTGGATGTCCTCTGCCATCCACATAGACCCCTGTAATTTTTCCAGAACCAAAATCTTCTTTTACATGCCCTTTTTACTAAAACCGAGCTAGAAATCCCTAGAACTCGTTTAACTGAAAAGCCTACTTAGACTTCTCCAACGGACCTCAAATTTTGTGTGTGACTTATACATGATATGAAAAGCTTATCTGCAATTTTTCAGAATTTTTCATGATATTTAACTATTTTTCACCATTTTTGGCCAAAACCGAGCATTAAATTCACCAAATATTCATCCTTTATCCAAAAAATACCAAAAATTCACAAAACTCATATTTTCATGTGTTTAACACCTCTGTAAAATTTCATGACCTAACTCTAAAGCATCAACAATCTGTCCAAATTTCCCAAAACCGAACATAACTGAATATACCTTTCGTTTTCCGCCACTACAAGCTACAAACTCGTCTTTCCGCCTTATCTACCACTAAACACAGAGCCTACAAACAACATACCACAATACCAAGCAAGTTACACTCACGATCAAGCCATTTCTTTCATGGTTTCGGTTATGATTCCAAAAACAAAGATTTAACCGTAAAAATTCGTTTTTGATTCGTTTAACTCCTTTCTTCGACCAAGATCCCTTGTATAACCCGTATACATCACTTAATCATGCAAGAATCGGTTTTCATCTTTGAAACCTCATTTTCTTGCAAACAAACTCAAGAAACGAAGGTGGAAACGTGATTAACTCGGTTTTTACCTCGGTTTTCTTGCTCCAAATATCGGTTTTGAGTTTATGATCTTGAGAGAGTTGAAGATTGTGGAGAATTTGATGAGAAAAAAAGAAAATGGAATGGGGAATGACCCCCTTGGGTCCGATCGGCACTCTTAGGGGGTGGGGTGGGACCCACCTCTTCATTTTAGGCCACATATTTGGATTCTCGTAATCCGGATAATGTTGTGGATAATCTGGTTCAGTTCGTTTTTCGGTTAAACGTTTAATTCCGCTCAAAACGAGGCCTAAACGGTCGTTTTTCGGCTTAAAAATAAAATTTATATAAAACCGATTTAAAAACTTTAAAAACTTAACCCATGACATTTATTAACTTGAAACGTCATATTATTAGTTATTACGCATCTTTTTCGGCTTGATCGATCATCTCTTGCTCGGTTTGGTATTAAAGGTTTCGTTTAACGTACCGACGTACTATTAAATCGAAATCCTTTTTCTGTGCTTTAATCCACTTATCCCGAAGCTTTAATACTTCGTAACATCACTAAATATCATATATCTCGTCTATAATTGAACCCTTGATTCATTCGGGTTTCAATAACTATCGATCGTTTGATCGCATATTCAATACGGTGAATTATATATTCACGTACAATCAATACAATGAAACATGTATTCTCGTATGATTACCATGGTAACTCATGTACCCGACATTACATATGACGGAACTAACGTCTATCGGTTAGGGTATACCTGATTTCGTCGAAATCGTTACATTCTCCCCCCGTTAAGAAATTTCGTCCTCGAAATTTTACACGCCCACCATCTCCTTTCAAGAGAAAGGTGGGGGGTTTTTCCTTCAGAATTCACCCTCGCGTTACCAAGTATAATCTGGTCCTCGCTGTGAATTCCACTTAATCTTAATTAATAAAGCTTGGTATGTCCAAACTGTTTAGTTTTCCCGTCTACTATCTCTACGGAATTAGTTATGATACCAAGCATGTCTTCTATGAGTACCTCTATTACTAGTACTTTCGTTGCCTCATCGCTTAGGCACTTTTCAATCCGTATACATGGCAAAATATCATGTATAGTACTTAGCCCCTGGAGTACTTTAATCGATAAACTAAATGACCAACCATGGAGATAGTTCTCATGGGGTCCAATATATTAAGAAGCTATTTTCGGTTTTGCCAAACCTCATATCACCTCTCTCTAAGGTAATGCCTTAAAATGCCTTGTCACCTCTATTCAGTGACAATGGTTTCCTTTGAACGTTGGCATAAACCCTTTTCCAATCACGCGCTGCTTTCAACTTGTCTTAAATATTATAAATCCGATTGGTTGTTTCTCGAATCAATTCAAATCTTATGGCCTGAGTGACGCCCAATTTCAATTTAACAACTTGGTGATAACTACTTCACCTATAGAAAGCTTCAAGCTCTCGATGCCTCCTTCCCCGCTTTCCAATAATGGAAGTAGGATGACTATTTTGATCTGAGATAATTGAAAATGGCACTCCACGACGAGATACCATTTCACCATCAGGAATTTGGGCAAGAATTCATTGTAATTTATTCCCACTATCATTGGCGAATTTTCTGTCGTTGTGGCGTTCCCTAGGGTTTTCGGTGTGCAGCCTTATCTCTTGCATAACTCAATATTCACCAACACACGTGACCATATCTTTCTCCAAACTCGACCATTAATAAAAATCCTTTCAGATATCCGTATCATCAATAGTCAAATCCAATCCCGGATGTATGGATTATTTCGATCTATGCGCTTCGTCAATGATTAATTCACGAAGGTCATGGAGGGTCGGGATCCAAACCCGATTTTTGAAGTAGAGAATTTAGTCCACGCGCTGTTCGAAATTCTTCTCATTGCCGTAAAGTCCCTCCTTTTCCAATTGTTCCTCTTTCAACGCCTCACGTTGCGCGACTCGAATCAGGTCCGAAAGGTTCGACTGGACTATCATCCCCAGCGCTCGCACTCGCAATGGCTTAACCCGATCTTTCCTACTTAAGGCGTCGGTTACGACGTTAGCCTTGTCGGGGTGATAACGGATGTCACAGTCATAATCGCTTAACAACTCGACCCATCTTCGATGAATATGAGACTGCGGTCTCTTATCATCTATAAAATTTGTACATTAGCGTCGTACAAAGGATTATGAGTTGGGTAATGTTAAAAATTCTTCAATAAACCGCTGTTAATCTCCGCTAGTCCTAAAAATTGGCGCATTTCCTTTGGCGCCTTGGGTGACTGCCAATTTTAATGGTTTCTATCTTATTTGGATCTATGTGAAATCCTTGTTGCTTTACAACATGACCAAGGGATTATGCCTTCTTTATTCAAATCACATTTTGAAAACTTCGCGTATAGCTCCTCTTGCTTTAATACTTCTACCATTTTCCTTAAACGTCGTTCGTGCTCTTCTTTACGTTGCAAATATATCCAAAATATCATCAATGAACGCTATGATAAATTTGTCAAAATAAAGTTTACAGACTCGGTTCATGAGTTCCATGAACACTGCCTGCGCATTTGTTAGACCGAACGGCATAAATAAGGATTCATAATGGCCGTAACGAGTCCGAACCGCTGTTGTTGCAACGTCCTCCTCTTGGATTTTTCATTTGGTGGCAACTATATCTAAGATCAATTTTCAAAAAATAAATCGCCCCTTGCAGTTGGTTAAACAGATCATTCACTTCGAAGAAGTGAGTACCTACTCTTGATCATCACTTTATTCAATTCTCCTTAATCAATACATATCCTAACACTTCCGTCCTTCATTTCCCAAATAACTCTGGTGCACCCCATGGTGACTGACTAGGTCGTATAAAACCTTATCCAACAATTCTTGCATTTCAGTTGGCGCAAGTCGGTAAGATGCTTTAGCAACAGGGCCAACTTGAGGTATTAAATCGATTCTGAATTCGACCTGTCGGGTTGGCGGTAATCCAGGGAGTTCTTCTGGGAAAACTTGTGGAAATTTGCGTACCACCGGGATATCTTCTATATGTTTTCTTTTAAATACTTTGGCAATCACGTTTGTTAAATACACCACGTCTTCTTGTCGTAAATATTATAACATCTCAAGATGAGATTTGAGTGGCAACATAATACCGTACACTTTTCTCTGTATTTAATCGCTTCATCGTCCGAAAGAGTGCTTCTAATCATCTTCTTTTCATATTTGATTTCTGCTTCAAGTTGAGTTAGCCAATCCATGCTAACTATTACGTCAAAACTTCTTTGCTTTACTGGTCGTAGGTCAATAAGGAAAGGTTAATCGTTCAGAATAATAGGACAATTCCGTACAATTTAGTTAACCATTAGGGATTTACCGTTAGCTATTCTACCGTATGGGGTTCTATAGTTTCACTAATCGGTATCTTTCCAAATCATAGGAGGTTAGCAGGAACTAACTTCTATCGACGACCGTAAAAATATCGCTGAAGCCCATTGATTTAAAACTACAACGTACTTAATACCACCTTTGGATCATGACGTGCTTTATTTGAATTACTCACAAAAGCACGGCTCCTTGCTTGATCCGAGGTTGATGCTTGTCTTGAGGTTCGTCTTCCAACGACACCTTGGTTCAACTTTGGGCAATTTCTCTTGAAACGTTCTGTACTGCCACATTCATAGCAAGTACAACTGTTTGGCATAATTTGATTTCTTTGGATGGATTGTTATTGAGGTTGTTGGGTTCGGAGTGGTTGTACACGAATGGGTTGGGGTTGCCGGTCCACATGGCTTCAGTTGGTTCTACAATTGGGGCATTACGTCCATCTTTACCATACCTGTGGCCTACTATCACCCGACATTCTTCTTTCTGCCGATAACTATATTTTCCACATTTAAGGAAGGACCCTTTATGCGGTTCATGTTTTCACACCAGAACTAGTCTTAGTATAATTCTGGGTTGTAGGACATACCTACTTATTCACAAGTCTATCTTGCACTATACCTTTATCATTTCCCTTCTTTAACACTCGACGTTTCATCTAACGTCCTTCCATTCCGCTTCCCATAGAATCAAATATATCAATGCTGGCTTGTGACACAACCCTTCCAAAGGTTGTATATTTTACAGGGTTGACTATACTCCTTATCGATGGAGTTAGCTCCCAATATAGCGCTCACTTCGCTTAATTTCAGGAGTAATTAGCCAAGTTACCAGACATGACAATTCCTTCAAACGATTAGCGTGTTCTAAGTGATCAGCACACAACATTTCTATCTTTCATAGCTCAGTTTCCAATCTCTGAGTTTAATTACTCGAATAAAAGTGCTCTAGCACAAGAATTTTAAATCCTGACCATATCATCTGAGCAATAATTTTCTAACTATAATTTTGTACCATCGTGTTCCATCACGATACAACATAATCTACCAACATATCTGTAGCATATTTCACTACACAATGTTCTAGACTCTTACCAATATCCTTAACCATTTCGATCTTTTCTATCCACTCGCTAATCTATTCCTCCCTTTACCATCAGTAAACTATTAATAATCCCCTTAACACAACCGATAAACATATCCTTCATACCGGATCTAATTCATTACGACTACTATTCATGTTTAGTTTATAACTAATACTTGTAGTCATAATAGTACTCGGTGGGACATTAACACTCTTAGTAATAACACTAAGAATTGAAATATTCATAATCATGTGATTGTTCGATCTATAAGTCTGCGATCACATTTGCATCAACACTAGCAGTGATCTGTGATACGACATTCGGTATCATCATCTGCTATCCTTGAGCAATCAACTGAATCATATCAATCTCCATCATTGGAGTTACTCATTTAATGTCATTCTGCCGTACTCATCCCGTACGCAGTAATCAATACTAATCTCACCATATAACTCGTTACCAGCTCAATCATAACAACAGGTACACATACACACCGAATATTATCATACATATTACACACACCAGTATCTAGTATATATGTCCCACAAATATAATAACATATGGACTTAACCTGACGTCGGTTAACTTTTTAAATACGCTTCATAACCCTTGTCACCAACTGACTTCGAGATCTTTCTCAACAAAGATCAATGTTTAATATGCTTGATTTCAATATCCTTCTGCATATCAGCATAACCGATACCTGCTCACCGTGAGCACCAAACGATTACATACCACGGAGTTATAATATCCGTGTTTATTCGTATATCTGGCATACACGGCATACCACCTACGAACGAATATCCAACAATGCTATAATGATTCCAACACCTCTTTGTGTATAGGTAATCATTCTATTCGAGTATACATGGGTATAGGCATCTAACGGATGTAAGGATAACATAGGGAGTTGCAAGGTTCAAGGTAATCGCGCAACATGGATTGCCTTCAAATATTATTAATTACTATTGTGGGAACTCTATCACTTGCTCAGTCAATATCCTCAGGCGTTCTAGGTTCGTTGAAATCGGTAATTCTCGATCTGGAGGGGTATGACTCATATGTTTGAGAGTGAGAAATACATATATATATTTCTATATATTATTTTTATCTGCTGATTAATTATCAAATTTATTATTATCATTATCTTATTTATTTATTTACCTTAATGGAATAAGAATGGGTTCAGGTACGGATCCGTCCGTACGTGAGGGTCGACGGTTCGGGTGAACATCTGGGGTTATTAGGATATACGGTTGCGGTGTTGGTAGGGTAAGGGATTCATCAATTTTGGTTATGAGTGACGGTTACTAGATATTTCTGGTTAATGTCAAACAGAAGGTCTAACTTGGTGCTATCATAGCTGTGACCCGATAAGTCAGGCTTATCGTCAACCGATGCTCTAGAAATTTCAGCATCCTCGGTACTTTTTATTATCTCATCCCCCGGTTCCTTATCCGGGTCTTATTTCTCAATACTTGTACCCACAAGATATGCACATATATATATATACACATTAGCACGTATAAATAATATAATATACTTTACACATATGTTGCCATTTTTACCTATTAACGTACCCCGTGACTTCCCCTGAATTCCCTCGTGCGGACAAGTCTGTTATTATGTTCCGGACCATAATAACCCACTTGTCCACCCAAGTTCATCCAGCTCTCGTCACTATAAATTATTAGTTGATATTCATATCCTATAATACTTGAGCTACTGGTTATATTTTAGGTATCTTTTAAAGACATCCTAATTCTTTTATAACCAATGGCTCTGATACCAACTTCTGTAACACCCCGGGACGGCAGCGGAAACGTAAACGGGATGCAACAGACACCTCTGATATCAACCACATTATTTATAAAGAAAACTGAATGCATTAATATACTTCAAATTACATTATCTTGTATTCCATTACCGTCTATGTGATACACACATCACACACTACGATACATAATTCTATTTATTATAATGTATCCTAACATCCCGCACGCAAATCTTACACACATCAAGCACTTAGCACATAAGCAATCACTTCATCTTAGTTGTACCCGAAAAACACGTGAGAAAACGGGTCAACTACGAATAGTTGGTGAGTTTCACAATTTTAGTAAACCATGATAAAACCATATCATAATATAATATTATCTGGGGACACTGTTAACCCAGAACACTTCCAATAACCTCTGGGGACACTGTTAACCCAGAACACTTCCAATGACCTCTGGGGACACTGTTAACCCAGAACACTTCCAATGACATCTGGGGACACTGTTAACCCAGAACACTTCCAATGACATCTGGGGACACTGTTAACCCAGAACACTGTTGCGGGACCTTACAATATTAACAACTCAGACAATTACCATCTTAGTACATTTCCGTACGATTCCCGTACAATAAACAATATATATAAATCCACGCAAATCCATGCGTTCAGTATGTACTTAAATATTTCAGTAGTAACATGCTTCCGCCCCGGGAAAACATTTAAAACAATTCAGAGAAAGGGGCTCGTGAAACTCACCTTAGCACATGTAAGCAGGTAACAACAATCATTATCAATTAACACGTCCAATCTGTAATATGATCCCAACGATCGTTATTATACAATTATTGTTTATATAATCTTTAACCTTATCAATCGGTACATCTGGGGACACTGTTAACCCAGTACTGTACCTGTTCCGGGGGCAATGTTAACCCAGAAACACTTCTCCGGACTCAGATTGTGATGTCGTTTAGAGTTCCATGGTCACAATTACTATTAGTCGTTTTTCTCGTTTTGCGTGCCTAGCACGGTTATTCGTTTTTATGTTTCAAAAATGAGTTTGGTCACACACGACCCGAAAATAGTCGTTGACTGATAGTTTAAGTAAAGTTGTGAAATTTGAGCTCGGTTTAGATGCCCCGTTTGGCCGCGGGACCCGTTTCCGTCTTTAGCGTACCGGAAACTGTTAAAATAGGTTAAAATTACTCAAATCATCCGAATTATTTTCGGATGATTTATTTTTACTTGTTTAACTCATTTATATGAAAATAGTTCATTTTTAGGGTTTTTATACACCAGTCAGCTCGCTTAAGCGAACTTCACCGGTTTACGCGTTTTAACTTTAAAAGTTTGATAATTAGCACAAATAATTATCCGTTTACTCTCGGATCTTGAAATTTTGCAAAAATCACTTTTTAACAGTGGGGAATTTTATAAAAATATTTCCAGAATTAATTTCTATATTTAAAAATTATTTATCTATTTTTAAACACCATTTAAACACTAAATATGTCGTAAATACCAAACGATCTTAGAAAAATCCCAAATTTTTCCTGGATGTCCCCTGCCATCCACATAGACCCCTGTAATTTTTCCAGAACCAAAATCTTCTTTTACATGCCCTTTTTACTAAAACCGAGCTAGAAATCCCTAGAACTCGTTTAACTGAAAAGCCTACTTAGACTTCTCCAACGGACCTCAAATTTTGTGTGTGACTTATACATGATATGAAAAGCTTATCTGAAATTTTTCAGAATTTTTCATGATATTTAACTATTTTTCACCATTTTTGGCCAAAACCGAGCATTAAATTCACCAAATATTCATCCTTTATCCAAAAAATACCAAAAATTCACAGAAATCATATTTTCATGTGTTTAACACCTCTGTAAAATTTCATGACCTAACTCTAAAGCATCAACAATCTGTCCAAATTTCCCAAAACCGAACATAACTGAATATACCTTTCGTTTTCCGCCACTACAAGCTACAAACTCGTCTTTCCGCCTTATCTACCACTAAACACAGAGCCTACAAACAACATACCACAATACCAAGCAAGTTACACTCACGATCAAGCCATTTCTTTCATGGTTTCGGTTATGATTCCAAAAACAAAGATTTAACCGTAAAAATTCGTTTTTGATTCGTTTAACTCCTTTCTTCGACCAAGATCCCTTGTATAACCCGTATACATCACTTAATCATGCAAGAATCGGTTTTCATCTTTGAAACCTCATTTTCTTGCAAACAAACTCAAGAAACGAAGGTGGAAACGTGATTAACTCGGTTTTTACCTCGGTTTTCTTGCTCCAAATATCGGTTTTGAGTTTATGATCTTGAGAGAGTTGAAGATTGTGGAGAATTTGATGAGAAAAAAAGAAAATGGAATGGGGAATGACCCCCTTGGGTCCGATCGGCACTCTTAGGGGGTGGGGTGGGACCCATCTCTTCATTTTAGGCCACGTATTTGGATTCTCGCAATCCGGATAATGTTGTGGATAATCTGGTTCAGTTCGTTTTTCGGTTAAACGTTTAATTCCGCTCAAAACGAGGCCTAAACGATCGTTTTTCGGCTTAAAAATAAAATTTATATAAAACCGATTTAAAAACTTTAAAAACTTAACCCATGACATTTATTAACTTGAAACGTCATATTATTAGTTATTACGCATCTTTTTCGGCTTGATCGATCGTCTCTTGCTCGGTTTGGTATTAAAGGTTTCGTTTAACGTACCGACGTACTATTAAATCAAAATCCTTTTTCTGTGCTTTAATCCACTTATCCCGAAGCATTAATACTTCGTAACATCACTAAATATCATATATCTCGTCTATAATTGAACCCTCGATTCATTCGGGTTTCAATAACTATCGATCGTTTGATCGCATATTCAATACGGTGAATTATATATTCACGTACAATCAATACAATGAACCATGTATTCTCGTATGATTACCATGGTAACTCATGTACCCGACATTACATATGACGTAACTAACGTCTATCGGTTAGGGTATACCTGATTTCATCGGAATCGTTACAGATATGAAAAGCTAGATGATGGAAATACGAGAACGTAGGCGAAAACGGACTTGGAACGAAGAAAATATCAAGAAAATAAGAAGTTGGTGTGAAGACCACCGTAGCTTACGGTGCCCACCGTAAGCTACGGTGGGGTTGAAGAAATTTAGCTGCCGTAAGGCAGTTTCAAGCTACCATCGGTTTTTGGAAGCCACCGTAAGCTACGGTGGCCACCATAGCTTACGGTGGAGGCGACGCTGCAACTTTGTAACTGCCGTTTTTCTTATATTTGGGACGGTTTTTCATATCATGGGGGAATCTTTTTCATTCACAACAACCCTAAGACGATTTTGGAGATCAAGATTAACACTGTGGTGGTTATAATCATTTGTTTTGAGTTTATGATTCATTGGATTATCTTAATTGAGGTGATGATTAATCAAAAAATGTGTGGCTAATCATCTTTATGTTCTCTCCCGAATTGTAAGGTTTTTCAATTGGATTACTTGTTTTTTCGCTTATGTTATTTGTGGGATAATCTTTGAGCTTTTGAATATATTGCTATGGTGATTGTGAGTTTGTATTGTAATTGTTAGTATGATTTGAACTCGTGTTCTTGACTATCCGTTCTTGGTGCCATAGGCATCGAGATTTAGTAGAAGAGAATTAGGGTTAATAATACTAAACTGATTTTTGAGTGACAACCTTGCGTTTTTGTAATCCAAGTACTTAGTCCTCTTTTATCACAATCAATTGCATTTTCGCAAAACTATATTCGTGTAGTTCATTCCACAAATAAGCGTTAACTTGATCAATATTGGAAACTTGAAATCGGGAGAGAGCATTGTTTCTTTTATTGTTTAAAAACTCGTTTAATTGTTTTAGTTATTTTCGTTAATCAAATCAATCAACCAAATCATTGAATTTATTTTCTTCACTTAGTTTAATGTAGTTAAATTTTATAGCTACTTAGTAACGCATTTTCCACAGAATCCCTGTGTTCGATACCCGCTTATCACTATCTAATAGTTGTAATCGGTTTATTTTTGAGTGAGTCTTCGACCTCACGTCAAATTTTGGCTCCATTGCCGGGGAGTAGTGTGCAACGTGTGTTAGCTTTTGTAGTTTTTTTTGTGTTATTTTCGGGTTTACGCTGGTTGTGTAAGTGTGTAGGTACAGGTGTATGCATACTAGAGGCTCTAACAGGTCATCACCGCTAGTAATCGATCCCGAGATTGACAGAACATTTTGAACAAACCGAGTTTTACTTAGGGAGAATAAGCTTCTTGGTTCTCCAACCGCATCAAACAACATGGATTCACCAGTTCCCACTTCAGGTCAAACAATCCCGACTACACCTCCACCAAATCCACCTCCACCGATCACCACTAATATACCTACAACATCAAGTGAACTCCAACCACCACCCACAACCGAACCCATAGTTGCCCAATTCACCTATGCAACATCATCCACATTGCCACCTATTACCAACCTTTTTCCTACATTTGGTGCATCGTCATCTCAACAACATCAACAACCAACCTTTTAACCATCACAATCAAGCTACCAATATCAACCCCAACCTTTTATGCAACATTCAAGATCACAAGGTGACAGATACGGATATGGGTTTGATAGTGAATTTGAAGGGTATGAAGTGGAAGGTTACTACATGGGAGGTGATGGAGGAAAAATGGTAAATCCGGGAACTTTTGGTTATGGTCAATGGCAACAACCACCACCGGTTATTCAACAACAACCACCACCAGTTCAACAAGCTCAACCACCAGTTCAACAACAGCCAGTTATACAACAAGCTCAACAACAACAACCACCGGTTGTTGTTAATCAACAAGTTCAATCGCCACCAACTGTTCAACAACCCAAGGGCAACCTCAAGAACAACAATTCCAACCACAAATGCCCCAACCACAGTTTCAACAACAATATGCGCAGCCAAGGCCCGCTTATAGGCAAATGGGTTAACCAAGAGTACCAATGGGGGTACCAAGAAGGCATGCAAGAGAGATGGTAAGGGGGATTGAAGCCCATTTTCGACCCATAATTACTAATAATCCGTCTCCAGTGGTTATCCCTCTCAATCATCAAGGGAGGACATTTGAAGTAAGAACAAATTCACTTCAAAGTCTTTCGAAGTATAAGGGTCTAGCAACGGAAGAACCTTACTTCCACTTGGAGGCATATGACTCCACTTGCAACACAATTGGGGGTCAAGGTTTTACATCGGATGATGTGAAGTTGGTTCTATTTCAGTTTTCATTGGAAGACAAGGCAAAGAGATGGTTTTACACTTTGCCTTCCGCGTCTATTTATACTTGGGCCGAAATGCAACAAAGATTTTTAGAAGAATTTTACACGGCCCAAAAGACCAATGATGCGAGAAGAAGTTTGAGAACCTTCCAACAACAATCGGGGGAAATGTTTCATGAAGCATTCGAGAGGTTCAATATGATGATAAAAAATTGTCCTCATCATGGTATTGCGCTTTGGGAATTGTTAAATGTGTTTCATGAGGGTTTGAGTATGGAGGATGAACGGGATTTGCGGTCGATCACTAATGGTACATTTGGTACCAATTATGAACAAGATGATTGGGCGTATTTGGAACAAATGGCGGTTATCTCAAAGAGAAATGCCCAAACCGGAAGAAGAGCAAAATCGGCGATTGGTAGACCGCAAGTGCAAGCCGTGGAAGAAGGAAATGTACAAACCACTAATCAAGTCATCAATGTTTGTACAAATTGTAACGAACTGGGTCATGCAATGGAGGTATGTACGGTAGATCAAGCGCCGGTGGAAGAGGTAAATTCACTTCAAGGGGGAGGTGGTAGAAATTACAACATGAACTCCAACACCTACCACCCCAATTTGAGAAATCACCCGAAATTTCGATATGGAAATCCGGCCACTCAATCAAACCCGAATTTTCAAGGAAATCAAAGAAATTATGTCCCTCGCCAATAATATAATAACCAAGGTAATTATCATGGCGGGAATAATCAAGGATTTCAAGGTCAAGGCGGTCAAGGCGGGTCAACTGGTCAAAGTTCATCAAGTGGTAATGAGGTTATGGACATGTTGAAGTTGATGCAACAAGACATGCAACGAAGAAATCAACTTGTTGAGGTTAGAATGCAAAAGGATGAAGTGAGAGATAAGGCCATCCAATCTTTGACTACACAAATGGGTCAACTCGCAACTGAAGTATCCGAGTTGAAGAAGGATAAAGGTCAATTGCCAAGCGACACAAAGGTAAATCCTTCTCATAACTCTTCTCGTAATGTTCCTATCAATCACGTTAGTGTTTTAAGAAGTGGTAAAGAATATAAAACAGATTTATCACTGGGTGTGGTTGATGGGGAAGTTGAGGATATTACGGGTAATGAAAGTGATGATGAAATAGTAACAAATAAGCCCACTAAACAAGTCACTTTTGAAAAACCGTTAAAAAATCCGGGTCAAACTTCAAATTTAAATGATGAAAATAAGGAAGTAGAACCAAAGGTGGTTCCATTTCCTTCGGCTTTACTTGACCCGGGTAAGAAAAATATCATTTTAAGAAGGGGTCCTCAAAAAGAAGAGATGTGGGAAGTTTTTAAGCAAGTAAAAGTGAATTTACCGTTACTTGAGGCAATCAAGCAAGTACCCGCATATGCAAAATTTTTAAAAGAATTATGCACTCAAAAGAGGCAACAAAAAGTGCCTCTACGAATGGATTTAACTGAGCGGGTAAGTACGGTTTTAAAGGAGATCTTCCTCCTAAGCTTCAAGATCCAGGAACGCCGTTAATTAACATTCAAGTAGGCGATTTTCAAATGTCTAAGGCGTTACTAGATCTTGGGGCCGGAGTAAGTATTCTTCCGGGGGGTTTATACGATCAATATGATTTTGGTCCTTTAAAACGAGTTGAGACAACGGTTGTGTTAGCCGATTTGTCCCATAAACTCCCTCGAGGAATTGTGCGGGATGTGATAGTAAAAGTTGAAGAATTTTACTATCCGGTTGACTTTTTGGTCTTGGACTACTCATCGGTTGATTCGACCCAACAACAAAATGTTATATTGGGTCGACCGTTTTTAAACACCGCTCATGCTATTATTGACTGTCGATCGGGCACAGTTGATATGGCTTTTGGAAATAGAAAAATGAGATTAAATGTGTTCACTAACGGATTTAATGCTTTATGTGGTGATGAGTGTTTCATGGCAGATATTGTTGACACGTGTGAACCGCACGATTATGAGGACGATGTTTAGGAAGCATGTGTTTGTGATTTTTCTGAACAGGCACATCTTTGTGCATTGAGGATGGAAGAGAAAAATCAAGACATGTTGGCGGTTAAAGAAGGACGACCACCATGGAATCATCAAATTGAAAGTCTACCCGCTATGATCGATTCGGGTACAAAACCATCATTGGAAATTCCACCAAAGTTGGAATTGAAGGATTTGCCAAGCCACATGAAGTATGCGTTTTTGGGGGATAATGACACATTACCGGTCATTATTGCATCTAATTTGGAAGAGGCCCAAGAACAACAACTGTTGAAGGTGTTGAAGACAAATAAAGCGGCCATAGGTTGGACAATTGCCGATTTAAAAGGCATTATTCCATCTATAGTTATGCACAAAATCATCACCAATGAGGAGGCAAAACCAACCCGAGAGACTCAAAGAAGGTTGAATCCCAATTTGAGAGAAGTAGTGAATAAAGAGGTAATCAAGTGGTTGGATGCAGGAATAATCTATCCCATCTCGGATAGCGCATGGGTAAGTCCTACACAGGTGGTACCGAAAAAAGTAGGTATACAGGTAATTAAAGATGAAAGCGGTGAACAAATTGCCACCCGACCGGTCACCGGGTGGCGAGTTTGCATTGATTATCGTAAATTGAACGCCGCTACATCTAAAGACCATTTTCCATTACCTTTTATTGACCAAATTATTGAAAAATTATCGGGTCAAAAGTATTACTGTTTTTTGGATGGGTACTCGGGTTATAATCAAATTGCCATTCACCCGGATGACCAACACAAGACCACTTTAACCTGTCCGTATGGCACTTTTGCTTTTCGGCGAATGCCATTCGGATTGTGTAATGCCCCGACCACATTCCAACGTTGTATGATGAGTATTTTTTCGGATATGGTCGGGGAGTCACTCGAGCTATTTATGGATGACTTTTCCATTTTTGGCCCAACTTATGAAAATTGTCTCAATGAATTAGAAAAAGTTTTAAAAAGATGTGTTGAGACAAATTTAGTTCTAAGTTGGGAGAAAAGTCACTTCATGGTGCAAGAGGGTATCGTGTTGGGCCACGTGATTTCGGAAAGGGGAATGGAAGTGGATAAGGCAAAGGTTCGGGTAATATCATCTTTGCCTCCACCTAAAAACATTAAAGGGGTAAGGTCATTTTTGGGGCATGCGGGTTTTTATAGAAGATTTATTAAAGGATTTAGTGTTATCACAAAACCTTTATGTAATTTATTATTAAAAGATTCTCCGTTTGATTTTACTAATGAGTGTGTGCAAGCATTTAATGTTTTGAAGGAACAGTTGGTGAAAGCTCCCATTCTACAACCACCGGATTGGTCAAAGCCGTTTGAGATCATGTGTGATGCTAGTGATACTACTATCGGAGCTGTATTGGGTCAACGAGTTGATAAAAAGCTGGTGGTCATTTATTATGCGAGTAAAACATTATCCGAAGCGCAACTTAATTATACAACCACCGAAAAAGAATTACTTGCGGTGGTGTATTCTTTGGATAAGTTTCGCTCGTATATCCGGGGGTGTAAGGTGATCGTTTATTCGGACCATAGCGCGGTTTGATATTTTATGGAGAAGAAGAATGCAAAAGCACGGTTAATTAGAGGGAGAGTTCGATTTAGAAGTTTGGCATAAAAAAGGGTGTGAGAATGTAGTGGCGGATCATCTTTCCCGAATTCCCTTGGAGGGTGTTGATGACCCAATGTAGATAAACGAACGGTTTCCCGATGAACAACTATTAGCCGTATCGACTACACCATGGTATGCCCATTTTGTAAATTATTTAGCAACGGGGTCTATTCCAAGTCATTGGGTGAAGAAAAGAAGACAGCGGTTCATGGCCCAAGTGAAGCAATATATTTGGGATGAACCGGATTTGTTCAAGATTGGTTCGGACCAAATGATAAGAAGGTGTATTCCCGATTCCGAGGTGTGGGATGTTTTGACTCATGCACATGCATCGGCGCGTGGGGGTCATTTTAGCAGTCAAAAGACGGGTTACCGGGTGCTCCAATGTGGGTTTTATTGGCCCACCATTTTTAAAGATTCAAGTGCGTATGCCCGACATTGTTTGAATTGTTAAAAGTTGGGTAGTATCTCGAAACGGGATGAAATGCCATTGCAACCTATTTTGGTGTTAGAGATTTTTGATGTTTGGGGAATTGACTTTATGAGCCCGTTTCCAAACTCGAATGGATTTTTATATATCTTGGTTGCGGTTGATTATGTGTCCAAGTGGGTAGAAGCAGTAGCAACAAGAATAAATAATCATTCGGTAGTTTGTAAATTCGTCTAATCAAACATCTTTGCTCGGTTTGGTATCCCGCGGTTTATTATAAGTGATGGTGGGTCACATTTCAAGAATTTCAATTTTGGGAAACTTTTAAAGAGGTACAATGTGAATCATTGAATTGCTACTCCTTATTATCCCCAAACAAGTAGACAAGTTGAAGTGTCCAATCGCCAAATCAAAGAAATCTTAATGAAGACGGTGCGGGTCGATAGGAATGATTGGTCCTCTAAGTTGAATGATGCATTGTGGGCATATCGTACCGCCTACAAAACTCCTATTGGTACAACTCCTTATCGGTTAGTTTATGGGAAAGGGTGCCATTTACCAATGGAGTTGGCACATAAGGCGTTTTGGGCGATTAAGAATGTTAATGCGGATTATAAGGAAGCGGGTGAATTGAGAAAGTTGAAATTAAATGAGATTGAGGAAATCTGGGATGAAGCGTATGAATGTGCTTCCGCGTACAAAGACAAACTAAAGAAAGTCCATGATGCAAAGTTGAGAAAACGGACTTTCGAAGTGGGTCAAAAGGTGTGGTTGTATAATTCAAGGCTAAAGTTATTTCCGAGTAAGTTAAAGAGCAAGTGGATGGGCCCGTATGTCATCACAAAAGTAGGTCAGTTTGGTGATGTGGAGATAGAAGATGTTCAAGAGCAAACAAAACAAGTGGTGAACGGTCAGAGACTGAAACCGTATTTGGAAGGAAAGGACATCAATATGCTCAACGTGGATAAGGTGAGTTATTTGTTACGCTCACCGGACGAGGAAACGAATTAAAAAGGCCAAGGTATGTTGTATATTTTAGTATAGGTTAATTTAGTTTTTATTTAAAATTGGTTTTAAAAATTACCTTCTTCGCTTTGGAGTTGTCCAAATCTAGTGTGGGGAAGTCCTTGCGATTTTTATACCGTGTTGAGGACAACTCGGGTTTTTCATGGGGGGTAGGGTAATTTTATTTTTAATTTATTTTAATTTGGTAAATATGTTTTTTTTTAATATTGTTGGTTATTTTGGTCTATTTAAAAAAATAAAAAAAAAGTTTTTAAACCTACAAGCCACCGTAGCCTACGGTACGTACCGTAAGCTACGGTGGGGAGAAAAAAACCCACGCTGGCCAGCAACTGTTGTACGATAGACATTTTTGAACCAAGGCCACCGTAGGCTACGGTGGCCACCGTAGCTTACGGTGGACCCTTGGAGCTGGGCGACGGATTCCAGTATAAAAAAAACACAAATTTACAATTAATATACACCACATACGTATTACCCATCTCTTCCACCACATATTTCACAATCTTCTTCTTCCCCCCAATTAAACCCTAACTCCCTACTTCAATCCATCATAACTTTCTCATCTCTCAACCAAATCAAGTGATTTTTGGGTCTTAATTGGCTAGAATTTCACAAGGGTTTCAATTATACCATTGTATTTGTGAGAATCCTTTGTTTTGTTGGTCGATTTCGGTCCCATAGAGTCCGAAATTTTTTTTGGGTTTTGGTGTATTTTGAAGCTTTCTTCATCTTCATCTTCTACAACAACAAGGTATGTAATCTATTATCATTCTTGATGGTGTATTGCAATGGAATTGTAAGTTGTTCATAAATATTGCTACACCCACACTTGCTTGAATTATTGAATTGTTGAATAATGAGTTTGAATGGGTTATGATTGAAGATGATTAGTATGATTTGAAACATAATTATGGGCATATTATTGGTCATTTAGTGGACATAATGTCAAAAATTTTGTGAAATTGTTTGAAAAGTGAATAATATGTTTAAGTAACATCTTCAATCATAATATTAAGCAAGTGTCGGGATGTTCAAGTTTGAAAAGTGATTAACTTGCTCTTTTGTTTTGTTGTTGTGTTTAGAATGGGTCGAAAAGGAAAAGAACCGGTTGGGTCTTCAAGTAACCCGGCTGACTAACCAGAAAGAAGAAGGTTAATTCTTCAAAAGGATGACCCGGAAAGTGAGGAAGAAGAGGATCAAATGGGGGAAAAGCCAATTTGGAAGTCTGGGTCTTTGGAAGATCAACCTCAAGAATGGCAAGCGGAGCTCTTCCATGATCAAATGAATGCATTGAGGCAGCGAACTGATGCATTTATTTGCGAGAAAGAAGTTAGAGAAGAGGATTTTGGGCCATTTGGGGTTATCGATAAATTCAGAGCATTGGGTTAGGAAGCAGCTTTGAAATGTTATGACAAGGAGTCAAGTAATTTGTTCGATACAAAAATACAAGAATGGATGGCTACTCTACGAAAGGTTGCAGGTAACCGTCCATCAAAGAACAGGTTGATTGGTACTGTGAATGGGGTTCAAGTGGAAATGTCGTTGGATAGTTTGAGACGGGTAGCAAAGTTTGATAGTAAACCGCAAAATCAGTATAGGTACTCGGATTTGGATGATTTTATTTGGCACCCGAGAAGCACCCGATGTGGAACACAATGTTGGATGATCTGTTTTTGCCCGGGACATACACCGAGAAATTGAACCGAAAAAATTTGAAGATGGAAGCAAAATTGATGTTAACAATATGCATCAATAACATCATCCCGCGTCGGGGTGATAGGATCGAGGTACGATATCCCGAAGTTCCAATATTATACACATTGCTACATGGCTCACCGTTGATTTCATATCGATTTTTGGTAATGAGTAACGTATGGATAAGCCGGAATAGTGTGATCATATCACATTGTCGGTTAATAACGGCATTGTTGAAGAAATATGGTGCTATTCGAGTGGGTGATAGGGGTTCTTATAAGAAATTCAAGCCATTTGAAATTACACATTTGGGGTCCAGTTGGGTGTATTCATAATCCGAACGGTATCACAAGTTGAAGAGTGACGGAAGGAGATGGAGAGTCTTGAAAGAAGATGCAAGACCATTAAATGCGGGTGAAGCTGATGACCCGGAAAGTGAAGATGAGATGAGTGGTGATGAGGCATATCATGATGATCCAAACGTAACTCATATGAATGTGGATCAAGCGGGACCGAGTGGGGATGGAAGGCAACCGGGGATGCAATCCGGTTATGTGGGAAGTGCATTTGACTATGCACGAAGGCCGTATGATTCAAACTGGGCTCACCAGGGAACGATGCAAGAGGTGGTCGAAAGTCAAAGACCGCCTACGTTTGGGAATTGGCCCGAATATTCCCAAACTATTTTTGATCAACAAACCTGCATGGGTGCGAGCATGGAAAGGGCATTAAAGCAGAATAATGATCGACAAGAGCAGTGGAATCGCACCCATGCATATGCCTTTAAGAATGACATGAACAACCGATACCTTAATGATCGTCAGCGACGGATGCATGACGCGTGGCATGCGGGACAGCCAGTTGTGGCTGATCCGCCATATGTGGATTACACCACCTTGCCACCGTATGATGGTAGTGTGTCATACCCTACACCACCATTGCATCATTCTATGTGGGTGGATCCCAATCAAGGTTCAAGTCAAAGCACCTCGCAACAACAAGGAGGTGAGCAAGGTGGTGATGGTCAAGATGCATTTGGATTTGGTGAGTTCAATGATGTGATAACGTCCATTTTCGGGCCGGCCCGACCACCTTTCTTCTGATGGAATCTCATGTATCAGGTGAACATCATTTTGTATAGTTTTGTATAAGTTATCTTTTGTGTGTTTAATTGTTTGGGTGGATGGGTGGTGGACAAAATACTTTTAATTAAGTATTAAAGGGTTGTGTTGAATAGAGGGTTTTGAAGTAATTTGTCTTTTGTCTCTTAAAAAACCATAAATTGGGGATAATGTATCCCAAGTGTGGGGATGAGGAGAATTTTGTCTGTTTTGAACGAAAAAAAATTTTAAAAAAAAATCAAAAAATCAGAAAAAAAATTAATTAAAAAAATCAGAAAAATAAAAAAAAAAATGAAAAGAATGTGTTTAAAAAGAATCGGAAAGTGGTAAGATGGCGGGGTAAATTTTTGGTCCCTTTTCATGGTCACAATTCCCTAAATAATATATGCCTAGTTGTTTTTAATAAAAAGGAGATTATGTAGTTTTCTAACCAAGGTTAGCATGCTTTCGGTGTAATAACTTGCATAACACGTTCAGTTACACTTGAGAATTGAGGAAGTATTGTTTGGTGAGACGGTTGATATTCTCCGATAGAACTTGTACAATTAGTGCATTTCGAGATCTTAGCTTGGCATGAGTGCAAAAGTGATAGAGGCACTTAGGTTAAGCCTCGTCTGGATGAGCGAGAGTATGGGTTTTGGGGGGTTGGGGCCTCATACATTATACATATGAGGATGGTTATGTGAGGGGCGGGGGGTTGGTTCCTTTAGAAAACTTTATTGGGCATATTCTTTCATTTAATCAACCTGGTGTTATTTTGCGAAACGATCCGACTTAATAGGTTTCTATGTAATTGTTTTAGTATTTATCAGTTATAGATGTGAAGCATTATGTTTATCATGCTAGTATGTAATGTTCAAGTATTATATTAGTTCAAAAAAAAAGTTTGTATTAGAATTGCAATGTTTATGTATGCAATGTTCAAAGTATTATATATTGAGTGAAAAAAAGGGGGAAAAGAAAAGAAAAAGAGAAGTTTCGTGATGTTTATAGTGTTTATTTTATTTTTATTTTTATCTTTTCTTAGATTGTTTGTAATAAGTCGGATCGGATCGCTTGAGCTACTTTAAATATTCCCTTCCATACCCTTATACTTGGCCCCATTACAACCCGTTTTAAGACCTCTTGACTTGTATTCATGTCAATAAGCATTTACATAGGTGGAGATTTGATGATTGTACAAGCGTATGCGAGGAGAATTGATTAAACATGAAATGTATGGATGATCACCAATAAAAAGGTTAATGTGTAAATGTGTTATGTACGGGTAAAAAACCGAAAGCATGTTAGGTTTGGTTAGAAATCTATGGTTTAAATGGAAAGTCAAGTGAACTAGTGCAACAAATAAAAATAAGGGAATAGGGTATGACTTGGGACCTTAACTGAACCGGAATTGTGGTAAGATTGGTGGATACAAGTTGAAAATAATAAAGAGTTGTGTTGAGATGTTGCTTGAGGGCAAGCAACGTTTAAGTGTGGGAATGTGACGGGTGGTCCATGGGACAACCCTTAAGTGTTTTAAGTTCGTTAATAATCATGCGCTTAGTTGGTTTATTTTGTTGAATTAGATAACTACGTTTACTCGTGTAATGGCAGGTATGAAAAGCTAGATGATGGAAATACGAGAACGTAGGCGAAAACGGACTTGGAACGAAGAAAATATCAAGAAAATAAGAAGTTGGTGTGAAGACAACTGTAGCTTACGGTGCCCACCGTAAGCTACAGTGGGGTTGAAGAAATCTAGCTGCCGTATGGCAGTTTCAAGCTACCATCGGTTTTGGAAGCCACCGTAAGCTACAGTGGCCACCGTAGCTTACGGTGGAGGCGACGCTGCAACTTTGTAACTGCCGTTTTTCTTATATTTGGGACGGTTTTTTATATCATGGGGGGCATCTTTTTCATTCACAACAACCCTAAGACGATTTTGGAGATCAAGATTAACACTGTGGTGGTTATAATCGTTTGTTTTAAGTTTATGATTCATTGGATTATCTTAATTGAGGTGATGATTAATCAAACAATGTGTGGCTAATCATCTTTATGTTCTCTCCCGAATTGTAAGGTTTTTCAATTGGATTACTTGTTTTTTCGCTTATGTTATTTGTGGGATAATCTTTGAGCTTATGAATATATTGCTATGGTGATTGTGAGTTTGTATTGTAATTGTTAGTATGATTTGAACTCGTGTTCTTGACTATCCGTTCTTGGTGCCATAGGCAATCGAGATTTAGTAGAAGAGAATTAGGGTTAATAATACTAAACTGATTTTTGAGTGACAACCTTGCGTTTTTGTAATCCAAGTACTTAGTCCTCTTTTATCACAATCAATTGCATTTTCGCAAAACTATATTCGTGTAGTTCATTCCACAAATAAGCGTTAACTTGATCAACATTGGAAACCTGAAATCGGGAGAGAGCATTGTTTCTCTTATTGTATAAAAACTCGTTTAATTGTTTTAGTTATTTTCGTTAATCAAATCAATCAACCAAATCATTGAATTTATTTTCTGCACTTAGTTTAATGTAGTTAAATTTTATAGCTACTTAGTAACGCATTTTCCACAAACTCCCTGTGTTCGATACCTGCTTATCACTATCTAATAGTTGTAATCAGTTTATTTTTGAGTGAGTCTTCGACCTCACGTCAGCAGGTCATCCCCTCTTTAATGCGTTTTAGGGTTTTTCAGTGATTTCGGCACCGTCAGCCGCTATTAACCACCAGGCCTGGCCGGATTTAGATTGTTTATGCCTCCAATAAATTTGGGGGATCCAGATCCAAGCTAAGGTGACCCTTAAGCTCGTTTTTGATTGATTAAACACTCGATTAAAGCTAGATATAGATTTAAACGGCTCATTCGGCATCCTGGGGATGCGGTGTCGGGTTCTATAATGCTGGGTCAGCTGTGATAAATGATTCTACCAAGTTTCATGCAAAACCGATTTCGTTTACCCGTCCTTTTCACGAACCGAACGCTACTCGTTTTACCCGGAACGAACCAATTAACCCATTTACTAGCAAGTTCAATACTTTATCAATAATCATGACCCATTGTATCATCCTACAAATTTTCATGGAAATCCGTACACGAAAACTAAACATTTTTAACAAAAATGTACCTTTGAGGTTTATGTTCGAAATCACTCGAATATACCAAAACCATATCAAACGAACTCGGAACTGAGTGATTCAAGTGGCCACATAACCATATCGCCACGATTTACAAACCCAACAGTTCGGCGTCGCCGAAAACTGCCGCTACAGTCGATGGGAATCTTCATTTTTAGTTTTTATAGTTTTGCTGATAAATAACGAACTTCCAGACCTCTGATCGACAGATCAGTGAGAATATCTATTTATATGCCACGCACACTCAATTAAAATTTGAGACCAATCCGATGGTTAGATCTCCGAGAATCATCGGATCTTCGTGGATTATTTTCTCAAAAACGGGAATTTTGGTAAATAAAGAGTTTGGAGGCTAGGATGATTATAATGAAATGGTGGCTACATTTAGAGGAAGTGGGTATGGTTTCATGTTTAACTTTTCATTTAATGACACTTAACATCCTCATACTTTAGATAATTACATTTATCTTTTATATTTCATTTAAACCCCGATTCATTTAAAATATTAAATGAAATTCGGGATGTTACATGTCTACCCACCTTATAAGAGGTCTCGTCCTCGAAACATGCTTAGTGTTTGTAAAAGGAAAACTTCATGTATTCACATCCTTTCTTGAACCGTCTTAGCTTCCTATCTTACCGGTTTATCCTTTTTCTCACAATCATCGTGTGATGTTCATTAGTTTTAGTTGTCTTAGGTAGCTTGTCCACGAAGTCCTTGATGATACGCTTACTTATATAGAGTTAGCAAGTCCCCATTGTTTCCTTAAGCATTATTTTCTTTCTTGTCCTTCAAATAGAAACATTACACTTACCGACACAACACTTAGCACTGAATGACCCTTTTATCCAATTACAACATTTAAAAAATATACTGATTTCTTCTTAAGTATAATTTATTGCAATCCCTTTGTTTATTCCTTAAGATAGAACACTTCTTGCAATTATTGAGCACATCCATTGCATAGCTTGTCGGGGAACTCCTTAAGTCACCCCTTAAACCTTCTTTCATTCTTAGCTTTGCATCAACACGTAGGGTTCATGAGTTATAGCTGTCTAAGGTAGCTTGATCGTGAAGTCCATGATGATACATCTTCCTTTCCTTGACTAATCAAGTCTCTCACCTTTTCCTATGAATCCATTGTTGTCTGTTGCTGCATCTCAGGCTGCTTGATATATCATAACTATTTATATTAACCGACTTCCTTTCCAGGCATGTTTTGACCTTTGTATGGAAATTTATAATACCATTCTGTCCTTATCGTTCTAGAGGACTTCCCGTCCATGATCACATGATTATCAGTTGCACACTAATCATTCGTGTCAAGACTTAATTCAAGTATACATAACTCTAAACCATCTCTACACCTTCCCTGCATGTCTTTCCAGCTTTTGTCCTTGGTTTCTTGCATCCTCTTGTTGCGTTACTGTCGATTTCACCTTTTTAACACTTGCGGTTGTTCTTGCCCGTGTTGGCAAAATATCATGTCCTTCCACAGCGGTAACATACCATGGACTCATCTTCGCTTGACTTATACTTAAGGGTTTCACTTTCATCAGTATCTGCCTTCATTGTAATCAAATTCTTTCCTTTCGAAACCTCGATGTAAACTAAGTATCTAGACATATGAGCTTCATCTAGGATTTGGCCTCAAAAATCCCATGACGTGGAATCCTCAGGCGACCAAATCTGATTTTCACATCATAAGTACCACCTTCCAAATCTCAATGTAACCAGAAAATTTATTTCTTTTTTGTCTTGCTCTCATCCCTTATAAATTCTATTGCGTTTCGCAGATTTTGCTCATGAAACCCGAAGTGCTAACTAATTTATTGTAACATTCGTCAAATTTAAGTCTTGAGTGGTACTCGTTTTGTAAACTTTTATTATGTAAGCCCGACTTAACATCCAAAAACCTTATTTAATTATTATATAATATCATTTAAGACCTCGACCTTAAATAAATCGATGTTGGTCATAATATAGTGTTGTTAAGAAGAACTTAAGGGGTTCAAACTGAGTTTTGTAAAGTTATTAGAAGCTTGGAAACATTTAAACTCGTTTTAAACCATTACTAGAACTTGAGGGGCCAAAAGGTAACATTTATACACTACATATAAATAGTTAAATACCCTAACCCTAACTTATCTCACCCAGTCGCCACCCTCTTTCTCTCTTGCGTTTTACGGCGGCCGCGAATCTCTGGCGACGTGAATTCCAGCCACCAAACCCTCTCCTTCCCCACCTCCGACACACCACCACCACTACCTACCTCCCTCTGGTCCGAAACCCCAGCCACCCGCTCCCCCTTTCTCCTTCGGTTTCGTTTTCCGGCGACCGGAAAACCGGCCGCCGCCTACCCGGCACTGCAGCTCCACCACTCTCTCTCTCCCTCTCGGTCTCTCTCTCCCTCCATCACTCTCGCGTCTCTCTCTCTCTACGGTTCTCTCTCTCTCTCTTCTCGTCATCTCCCTCCGACGACCCCGTTTCGGCTCGGTTCCTTTTCGGTATAGAGCCACGACTCGTGAACATATAATAGGTAAATTTAATTTGGGTTTTGGTATTGTTAGTTTTATATATCGATTGTCAGTTTTAAATTGTTAATAACCGGTTATATATACTTGAATCGGGTGGAGTGGATATAATGTTGTTTTGATTTGGGAAAAAATGAACACCCGGGTTACTAACATCTTTAAAATCGGTCTTGGATTAATATATAAAAATTTAAATAAATATATATGAATGTTATATTATTATTTTAGATTTAAATTCATATTATTACTATTATATATTACTATCACTATTATTATTATTATTATTATTATCATTTGATATATATATATATATATACAATATAAAAGACTTATTTTTAAAGCTATTAATACTATTTTATTATTATTATTACTATTATTATTATTATTAGTATTATTGTTAATGTTACTATTATTATAAATATTAAAGTTGTTATTAATATTATAAAAAATCATATTATTATTATCGATCAAAATCATATTTTATCATTAATTACTAGCAATAGTATTAATATGGTTATTTTGTGAACTCGTTTAGAAATTGAACCAAATGATATCATTTTTACTATCAATAGTACTTATTATTATTACTATTTTTATCAACATCACTTTAAATTTGTATCAAAGATTTTTATTCCTTAACTATTAATATTAGTGTTATTAACAATAATTATTGTTATAATTATTATACTATATTAGTATTATTAGAAATAGTTGTTATTATCATCATTATCTTACATATCTATATATATAAAACACACACACACACACACACACACACACACACACATATATATATATATATCTCTTTAGAATTATTATTATCATTATTATTTTCTATCATTATTGTTAATAATATTATTATAAGCTTTAATATCAATTCATTCTTATAAAACCGAATTCTTGATTTAAAACCCGTCTTGTCTCTTTTAATATTGGTTTAGCTATTTAAAAGCACAATAAGATAATATTACTTTATTTTAATTATTAATTAAGTACGAGTCCCTAATCATTAACAAACTAACCGGTAACCCGATTAACAACCGAACCTTCTCGTCCAATGTTTCCAATATAGTTTCATTATGGCTTCAAGTTCATTAATATATATTACATTATTTATTTTAGCTAAGGTGTTTATCATTTCAAGTCGGATCTGTTCGTATACCGTTCGAGCTTCATTTATTTATCTATTTATTTCTCGGTTCATCAATCGAGGTGAGTACTTTCATACCCCTTTTTCCATCTTCCGTTTTGGGGTGACATTTCATACTTATCAAACTAAATGCTTTATTTACTTGAATCTTAAACCCACAAACGTGATTATATACATTACTTAAATACTTGCTTGATTTGGTGTTCTATGCTATATGTCTATGTGTTTATCGCTTTCGGTTGGTTGAATCTATAAATCCTAGACTACTTGGCATCCCCTTGTAGCAAGGTGTCGTTAACGTAATGCAATTAACGATATTCTATTAAATCCTAGACTACTTGGCAACCCCTTGTAGCTAGGCGGCGCTAACGTAATTCTATTAGCGATTGTCAATTTATCCAAGTTGTTGCTTTTATTTATCGTTTTGTATACAAGTTTTGTCCCTTTTTATTACTATATACTTATATGCTCAAACTTATGAATTGCTCACCAACCTTTGTGTTGACAAACTTTATTTTATGAAATGTTACAGGTTTGACTTTTGTTGACTCGAGGACTTGATGAAAACGTTACCAAGACTATTAGGATATTAGTAAAACGAACAACATAATTGCTACTTGTATTCAACTTGTTTGTGTGGACGAGATGTGTTGTTTATTGATTTGTTGAAATAAAATGAGTTGATTAAATAATGTCACTTTAAATAGTGTGTTGTGTATTTGTCCAATCACGTTGCACCCCGACATGTTCCGCCTTTGGTTGGGGTGTGACATTTATACAACTTAATCGTCGTGATAACCTCTCTATCTTTACGACTTAGTGTGTCAGCGAACACCTTAGTCTCACAAGGGTAATACTTGATTTCACAATCATATTCCTTTATCAATCCCATCCATTCTTTGTCTCATATTCGGTTATTTCTGATTGAAGAAATACTTCACACTCTTATGGTTTGTATAGATGGTACACTAGAAAACTTAGCATATAGTTTCTCTTCAATGTCTCCAACACTTCTCTCAAGTGTTTAGCATGGTCGGAATTATTCCTTGAAAAAATCAAAACTAATAAGGATTACAGATATGAATTTGGCAGAGTAACGATACTTGAGAATAATTCTCAACACACTTGTTAATTATGAATACGATTACATATATATATATATATATATATAGAAGATGAATCCCATTCGTTATACATGCCATAACAAATGGGGATCCTTCGTCTTCTTTCCCTACCATAACTTAAACAGTATAGCGAATGACTCATTCACTACACCTCATTCGTTAACATTCCATAACGAATGGTACTTAACTAATAAGGATTAGACTCATTCGTTAAACATCCTTAACGAATGGTCATATAATATAATGTATGAGTTCATTGGTTAAACATCCTTAACGAATAAACACAAATTACATAACGAATGGATTGGTATAAAGACCAAAATTCCCTTTTATATTAATAGCATAAATAACAATAAATACAAAGACCGAGACTACCAAAACAATGCACTAACAAACTCCCCCTCATCTGGTGCTCTTTGTATTTGACCAGCTAGATCTTTTAGTCTTCCAATCCGTGCAGCTATGAACTCCAAACGCGTTGCAAACACGCACAACACGTTGGAATTGCATAGCTCGTTCAAAGTCTTTCATATCAGTAAATCAAATCTCATTCTTGAACAGAACATCATTACCTGACTCCGATAATTAACAAGCCACATCAGATCAATCACCCTGTTAGTGCACGGTTTTGCGTCTAGAGTCTTTGTAATTATCATTAATGTTATTTGATATTTAAATGTAAAATTTAATGTTTATTTTATCTAATTCGTTATGTTTGAGTCTAGTTCGCTAGGAATGTTAGAGAACTAAGACTAGTTCGTTAAGGTTATGTCTAGTTCGCTAGGAATGTTAGCGAACTAGGACATTATAATGTATTCCATCCTGATTCGTTAGGGGATGTTAACGATTCAGGGGTGGTTCGTTAAGTTAAGTTATTTAATGAAGGGGATGCTGGTTCGCTAGGGGATGTTAGCGAACCAGATGGTCTTCTATAAATAGTGAACCACTGTTCACTAGTAAAAAGAGGTTTTTGAGAGAAATAACATTATTTAGAAAGACTTAAATTATTCTCTCTCTCTCTCTCTCTCAAGCTTCACGTTAAACTTATTGATAATACATACCACATACTAATAACAATCGAGCTAAGGTATTAAAGAGTTAGATCCGTATGATTAATACTAATGTATAGATCTAGATCAGATCTAAACATTTGTTATTGATTAGAACGAGTGAAAACGGGATTAAAAAAGTGGTATCAGAGCTTTCGGGGCTCAATTCGCTTGGTTTGATTGTTAATGTTATAGTTTTTGTGTTTATTTTCTGTTTGGTTTGATTTCGAATCGATTTGAGTTGATTTGGATTGAATCTGGATGGATTAGAGTGAATTTGGTTTAGTTAAAGTATTATTGGTGTTTATATAAATGGAATTGGATTGTGGATTGAATTTGTGATGGTTATTGTGTTTTCGGTTTAAGTCCGTAAACAGGGGAGTGGTTTTGGTCGAAATTGGTTCGTGTATTGTGATAATCGGTTACGAGATGTGTTGAGTTGAATTCGCGTTGTGATTACGAAGATTTTGGTATATTATTTGTTAAGTTTGGTTAAGAATTGAGTGTGTATTACGAATCTGGAATTGATAAGTTTCTGGGTTTGATCTTCATATTTCTGGAAAATTGTTCTTGAATGTTTGAAGATTTGAAGATGAATGCGATTCGTTATAAAGTTTCAAGCGATTCGCTATGTCTTTAAGTTGATTCGCTATCAGTTCTTGCCATTCGCTAATCAGTTCTCTAACTGATTCGTGTAAGTTAATTAATTCGTGTCATCTAGTTCGTTAACTAGATAACTGATTCGTTTGACACGTGTTTGTCTTGGAATTTGTGCTCTAACAACTTTTTGCCACGTGGCAGAAAGGAATCAAGTTTGTTACAAACAGTTGTAACAACCTGATTCGTTATAGTATAATTCGTTATAGTGTTGATTCGCTATCAACTGTAGCTGATTCGTTATCTTAATTCGCTAAGCACTTCTTAGCAATTCGTTAAGTTGACTTGGTCAATTCGTGTGATCAATTCGTTAAGTTGACTTGGTCAATTCGTGTGATCAATTCGTTAAGTTGACTTGGTCAATTCGTGTGATCAATTCGTTAAGTTGACTTGGTGAATTCGTGTGATCAATTTGTTAAGTTGACTTGGTCAATTAGTTTGGTCAATTCGTTAAGTTGACTTGTGATTCGTTAAACCTTTATCACATTCGTTATCTGTTTCGCCATTTGGGTGATTCGTTAAACTTATTTGTGATTCGTTAAAGTTGACTCGCTAGGTTGACTTTTGATTCGCTAACACAATCATCTCATTCGTTAAGATTTAATTCGTTAAGACTCAATTCGCTACAACTGTTCACAGTTCTCTACAACTGTTCACTGTTCGCTACAACTGTTCACAGTTCGCTACTACTGTTCACTGATTCATTTAGATATTTTATTATTTGATTAATTTTCAAAGATGGCTGGTATATATGCATTGGCGTCTCAAAATATGTTGATGCAACAAATGTTGCAACTTGATACCGAGATAGGTTCACATTCTAAATGTCCAAGATTGATGAAGTTCAGTGACTTTGCCAAATGGGAACCTCGGTTTCGTGCACATTTGGGATCTGTTCATCCTGACTGCTCATATTGTCTTGATGAGGTTTATGTTCCACCAATGATTGGTGATGATACTATTGGGTATACTCCTAAAGCTGTTTCTCAATACTCACAAGAAGAGAAGAAAGCTTTAGAAATCGAGATAAAAGCATATTCTACTTTGACTATGGCTTTACCAGAGAATATTTTTCATCAAGTTGGAAGTATCAAGAGATGTGTATCTTTGTTTCAACATTTGCGGATGAGAAACATGGGAAACACAGCTGAGAGTAAGAAAGTGATGCTCAAGTTTCAATTTCGAAACTTTAATTTATTTAAAGGAGAAACAGTTGAAGAGATGACTACAAGATTTAGTCACTTAATTGCTGAAATGAATAAAATGAAAATGGAAATTTCAGAAAGAGATAAAATTGACACTATCAAGAGTGTGCTTCCTAGTTCCTATTCAACATTTCTCATGGTTTTGAAAGAGAATGATTATTTTCTGAATGAAGATTTGACAGCACTTGAATTTCTACAAAAGATCGAAGCTAGAGAATATGATCTTAAGTGTCAAAAATCTTCCAAAGAAAATCAAGATTCGGCTTTCTATGGTGGAAGTATGCCTCTGAGTTCAACAATCTCACCTATCACTGCTTTTCTTACTCATGCCGCAAGTGAAAAAAAATCTGCTATATTTAATGATCCAAAAGTTTGTTTCTACTCTGCTGGTAATTCAGGTGGTTCTGGAAGTTCTACTAGTACCAATCCATTTGCTACACCACCTAGTGTGAATATGAAGGAAGCTGAGCAAAACTTTGCTTTTTTGACGGCATTTATGTCTTCATATGAAAACTTGGTGAGTAGTAAAATTGCCACAAGTGAGTTAACTGATGAGGATTATGATCAGATAGATCCAGATGATCTAGAGATCATGGATTTGAAATGGAATATGGCCATGATTGTTCGTAAAGTTAAAAGATTCATGCAGAGAACTGGAAAAGATCTTCCAGCATTAAACAAGAAGTTGGGTTTTGACAAATTAAAGGTGAAGTGTTATAATTGTCAAGAATTCGGGCATTTCGCGAAGGAATGTGACAAACCAAGAAAAGAATACACTGGACCTCGTGGTCAAAGTCAAAATGCTTCTTCACCACGAGGAAGTGATGCTGAAAAGAAACCATCTTCTTCTACAACACAAGCAATGTTAGCAGACGGAACTGATTGGTCACAACGGCTACTATGCAATGATGTTCAAGCAAATTTAGCTATGTTTGGGTTACATGAAGATTGTCAAGATGCTACTGGTAGTGTGGCGTCTTCAGATAATGATTCTGGATCTGATTCTGACGATTCTTGCGACAAGTCTTCTGAATCAATGTTTGCTTTCATGGCTAAGATCAATGAGGTTAGTAATTCTATTTCTTCAACTTCATTTGGTAAAACATCATGTGTTGATTGTGAATCTAACAACTCTAAGTTAGAAGCTTTGAAAAATCAAAATGATAATCTTATAAGATAAATTGCTTCTCTTAAGGACACTTATCGACAATCTCTTGAGTCTCAAATGAAATCTCGAGAAAAGATTGACGCATTGTCGACAAGTAATCATGATCTCAAAGCCGAGTTATCTGTGAAAATGACCATTAATGACCAAAAGTTTCAGGAAATCTTGAAACATCGTTCTAAGATAACTGAGCTTGAGAATGAAGTTCTTGAGTTGAAGAACAACTTGGGAAAATTTTGAAAATCTTCATTTTTATTGAATGAAATTATTGAAGTTTCTGAAAAAAAAAAAGATTCTAAGAAAGGTATTGGTTTTGTTGAAATTCCACCACCTTTCCATAATGATTATAAAATTAATCCTTTTGCAAGAAAAGAAGAAGATTTGATTCAAAAGGAATCTGTGATTTCTGAAAAACCTAAAGTGGTTAAACCTGAAATTGCTAAACCCCAAGTTGCTCCTCAAAAATCTCATATCCAAAGCAAAAAGGTGTTTGTTGAACACAATGACGAGGTCATTATCGAGGATGTGTTTGAACCAGAGATTATACACAAGAATAAGAACATTCCCAGTTCTAATCATATTCTGTGCGAACCTCACGAATTTGAGGAAGCAGTGTATGGTTCACACAAACCTCAAGAGAAAAAGGAAAATTCAAAGAAAGTGAACTCTATGAAGGCAAAGAAGTTAGTTAAACCGAAAATTTCTGATGAGGATCTAATGCGTTTCATTAATCCTTCTAATTCTAAGCCATCTGCTGCTAGAGTTTTTAAGTTAAAAGGAATGGACACAATGTTCTCTGAAAAAGACATTCCAATAAGTATTATCAAACCTGAACTTATTGAGAGTGTTTTTGTCAATGAAACTTCAAAAATTCAAGAACTTGAACGTGTGTATGCTCAAACAAAAACATCAGTTCAGTCTGATCCATTGACTAAGGCAAAACAATTTTTAAAACAAGCTAAGAAGGTTAACTTTGTTAAGTCAACTGGAACATATACACTAAAAAGTTTTTCAAACAGTTCTAATTTAGATTTTTATTTAAAGAAGAAATCTGAATTATCTGATGAGTTTGCTAAGAGCATGACTAAAAATGTGAGTCATCATCAATCATCGGCATCATCTATTCCAATTTCTTCTAAACATCATCATGTGGACATGCGAACTTTTTTTTTATGCGGTCAACAAGGTCATGTTGTGAGAAATTGCAGTCAACAGAACTATCAGAATCTTCATCCTTTTATCAAGGACAAATCTAAGCCAATTCCAGTGGTTAAGGAGATTCTGAAACGACCAGTGTCGTTTGCTGATGATACTCATATTTTATTCTCTGATGTGAGACACACGGTCAAGTGAAACCAAAATTCATTCCAACTGAACCTATATGTCAAAACAGGAATTCAAACATTGTTCAGGCAGCTTATTTAAGACGAAAGTCTAAGAAGCCAGTAACTTATTCACAAGTGGCTGAACAACAATTGAAAACTGTTAAAGTTAATGATCAAAGAGAAAATCAAAAGGTGCCCAAGACTGAGGCCTGGGCTGCCTTTTTGAACTAATCACTTTTGTTTATGTGTAGGGTTCATCCAAGACCATTTCTGGTGAAAACTGGATCATGGATAGCGGATTTTCTCGTCATATCACAGGAAATCTCGACCTATTAACCAACGTAAGAAACATTCAAGGGGGTTATGTAGCGTTTGCTGGGAATTCTGGGGGCATGATCACACAAGAGGGTGACGTTTCAAATGGTCATATTACATTTGAAAAAGTAAATTATTGTGATAAGGTTGATCATAACTTATTGAGTGTATCGCAGATTTGTGATAAAAGGTACACTACAATATTTACTGATAAAGAGTGTCTTATCTTGAAACCGGGTTTTATTATTCCTGAGGACATGGTTGTCATGCGATCACCACGATCAAATGATATTTATGTCTTAAACATGAGTTCTAAGTTATCAACATCGATCGAAACATGTTTTGTCTCGAAAGCAACTGAGAAAGACTCGATTCTATGGCATCGAAGAATGGGTCACATTCATGTTAGAAAGATGAATTATTTAATGGCAAATAATTTAGTTGAGGGTGTCTCATTAGAGAACTTTAAGTTATCTGATCACTGTGTTGCATGCAAGAAGGGCAAACAGAAGAAGAAGACACATCCTTCTAAGTTATTGAATTCCATTAATACTCCTCTTGAACGACTTCATATGGATTTGTTTGGTCCAGTGAATCGTGCGAGTATTTCTGGAGACTGGTATTGTCTTGTAGTGACAGATGATTATTCAAGATATTCATGGGTGTTATTTATGAGTTCAAAAGATCAAACACCTGTTTTGGTACAAAACCTTATTACTAAGATCGAATCACTGTACAAACAAAAGGTGAGGAGAATCCGAAATGATAATGGTACTGAATTCAAAAACACTATTTTGGATTTCTTTTGTATTCAAAAGGGAATTCACCGAGAATATAGTGCACCTTATGTACCACAACAAAACGGTGTTGCTGAAAGGAAAAATAGAACTCTGATTGAAACTGCACGTACAATGCTTGCTGATTCAAAGCTTCCTATTCAATTTTGGAATGAAGCAGTGAACACAGCTTGTTATACACTTAATCGGGTTCTAACAGTAAAACGACTCAAGAAGACAAGTTATGAAATATTAAATAACAGAAAACCTAATTTAAAGTACCTGGAACCATTTGGGTGTCCGTGTACAATGTTGAAAAAGGAATCGGGTAAATTTGATGAAAAGGCTATCGAAGGATATTTCTTGGGATATGCGTCTCCAAAGAAAAGAGTATTTAATTTTACATCTGGATGTGTTGAAGAATGGTACCATGTGGACTGTCAAAAGTACACAACTCCTCATCAAGGGAAAGGTCCAAACTGGATGTTTGACTACGATAGTTTATTCAATTCTTTTCTTCCTTCGGCTGAACACATCGATGAAGATCTGGTTAGAGCATAATTTGAAGAACACTTGAACATTCCAAGCTCTTCAAGTTCTAATGCTGTTGAAGTTCAACCAGATGCTACAACTGAAGAATCTCAAGTTGTTCCTCCAGTTGTTATTGACAGTGCATCTACATCTTCCGATGATGATCAAGCTGAGATTCAAGTTATTGATCTTGATAGTGATAATGTTTCATCTCCCGAATTGGGTGAACATTACACTAATTTATTTGATAATGTTGTTGTTCCTGAAAATCCTACTCTTCGGATTCATGGATATCATCCACAGGACAATATCATTGGAGAACTTGATGTGGGCGTTCGTACACGTCATCAAGTTGCTTCGTCAAGCGACAATAACATATTGTGTGCTTACACTAATTTACACTCTTCGGGAATTGTGAATATTGCTAAATTCAATTGCTTTCTATCTCAAGTTGAGCCAACAACAGCTCGCAAGGCACTTGAAGATCCTTCTTGGGTAGAAGCTATGCAAGAGGAATTACAGCAATTTGCACGATTGGGTGTTTGAGATTTAATAGACAAGCCTGCTAGAGTCAAGAAAGCTATTCCGACTAAGTGGGTATTTAAATGTATAAAGGACGATCGAGGGGTGATTGTCAGAAACAAAGCACGTCTAGTGGTGCAAGGTTTTCATCAGCAAGAGGGTATTGATTATACTGAGGTTTATGCTCCAGTTGCAAGATTAGAGTCGATTCGAATCTTCCTGGCTTATGCTGCTTACAAGAATATCAAGGTTTATCAAATGGATGTTAAAAGTGCTTTTCTCAATGGTGAACTACATGAGGAAGTGTTTGTTCAACAACCACCTGGTTTTGAAGATCTTGATTATCCTGACCGTGTTTACCGTTTAAACAAGGCCCTGTATGGTCTACATCAAGCCCCGAGAGCTTGGTATGGCACGCTTGCCGACCATCTGACTGATAATGGCTTCAAACGAGGAACTGTTGACTGCACTTTATTTCATAAAACTGTTGGTGATGATCTTCTTCTAGTCCAGATTTATGTTGATGATATTATTTTTGGGTCTACAAATGACACTTTATGTAAGGAGTTCGAGAAGTCCATGCAAACAAAGTTCGAAATGAGCTCGATGGGAGAGATGAATTTCTTTTTAGGGCTGCAGGTTCATCAGTCTGATAAGGGAATGTTCATTCATCAGACTAAATATGTGAACGACGTCTTGAGCCGATTCAAGATAACTGCCGGAAAAATCCCTTCAACTCCTCTTCTAGTGGGTCACAATTTATCACCGGATGAATTGATCCAACCCTTTATCGTGCTATGATTGGTTCTCTAATGTATTTAACTGCTTCTCGACCCGACATAATGTTTGCTGTTTGTGTGTGTGCTAGGTACCAAGCTAGTCCCCGAGTGACTCACCTGGCAGCGGTCAAGCGTATTTTGCAATATCTACGGGGAAATCCTGACATCGGGTTATGGTACCCCAAAGATAATACTTTCGATTTTACCGCCTACTCAGACTCAGATTATGGAGGATGCGAGATCAATTTCAAATCAACGACTGCAGGATGTCAATTCTTAGGAAACCGGCTTGTTTCCTGGCAGTGTAAGAAGCAGACAACAGTCTCTACTTCAACCGCCGAAGCTGAATATGTTGCAGCCTCGAGTTGCTATTCCCAGGTTCTGTGGATACAACAACATCTTCGCGACTACGGTTTGAAGTTTCTTACTACTCCCATCTTGATTGATAATTCTGCTGCTATTAGTATCACCAAGAATCCCGTACAACATTCTAAAACGAAACATATCGAGATTCGATATCATTTTATACGGGATTTCTATGAAAAGAAATTAATTGATCTTGAGAAAGTACACACAGATTTTCAAAAAGCCGATCTATTTACCAAAGCGTTTGATAAAACACGTTTTATTTTTTTGCTTGTTTTAAATGGATTGAAGACCCTTGCTGAGATCCTAAAATTAGGATAATTATTTTTTAATTGCTTTATAGATTTAGTCTTATTTTTTTTATGTTTTAGATTTTAGGGGGTGAAAAGTATAGAAAATCCAAAAAGAATGTGTTTTCGTTTGTATAGATAAAATCCAAAAACATTAAAAACATTTTTTTTAAAGAAAAATTCAAAAATATTGTGATTTCTGTTCTTTAATTGTCTTTTACTTTAAAATTTAGAAAAATCAAAAACATTTTAAAATTTTGAAAATAAAAAAGAATGTGATTTATGTTTTGTACAGAAAAATCCGAAAATCCAAAAATATTGTGAAGTTTATTTCGTTTATAAGAAATTTGAAAAAGACAAAAATATTGTGTTTTAGAATTTGTACAGAGAAAAATCAAAAAGATTTTTAGATTATTTTCTCGCTGAAAATTATGTTGGTTATTTAAGTTTGTGAAGCATGCTTGCATGTCTTGGTCCTATGATTCACTTGTGAATTGAAGGTTAGCCATTTATTTATTAACTTAAGTTAACTGGGGCAATTAAATTTATCTTTATTTTGTTTTCATGCTCCTCAAATTTTGAGTTTTTGAAGCAAAAAGAGAAAATGATAGTACATTGATTATTTTGACCCCAAGTTCAGCAAAAAGTAAGCTTAAAAGACTGCGTGCTTAATTACATTGGTGCATTGGTAGGTCTTAAAACAACCCAGTAGAGTAAAGTATGTGATATAAACATAAAGAAACGCCAAATTGAAAGGGGTGTTAGTCTCTAGCAAAAGTCTTGTTGAGGATGGCAGAAAGGTAATAACCAGTCATACTCAAGCCTTATATTTGTTGATCACCCAAAAAATCAAATAAAGCAAATAACAAGCGTTAAGATTCTGGACACTGTGAGTCTTTATGCGGCTTAACCATCTGGGTATTCATATGCATGAATATTTCACTCGCTTTCTAGAGCAAACCCAAAGTCATTAAACTTGATCACCGCTGTACTTAGTACAATTTAAATTACTGACTTGATTAAAATCCGCTGTTAGTCATACAATTGTTTGTAAGGCCCCGAACCTGGTAGCCTTACTTTAGCGTCGGATTTACTCATAAACACAATTCTTACAAATCAAAGTTCATTAAAACTTTCGCGGAATATAAAAACTTGAAGCATTCGATACAAAACATACAATCTCTTCTTTGATACTATAAAACAAATCATTATATTTAAAACATCTTTTCTTCCATCTTAAGATGCCAGCCGTTCAATCCATGCCATGTGCCATCCTCATGCTAGTTCTTTGGTCTGATCACCTGCGTGCATATTAAAAGTCAGCTACGCTGAGTGAGTTCTAGTTAATCATGCAACTTATCATACAACCACTACATGCATCATATACGTATCCGCAGACACGTAGTCCACTATCTAACCTGCTTACATTACCACTTAGCCTCTTATTTACGCCTACCACTTTGCCACCTTGCCACTTTAATAACGTATAACGTTATGCCACTTTGCCACTTTAATAACGTATAACGTTATGCCACTTTTCCACTTAAATAACGTAAAACGTTATGCCACTTTGCCACTTTAATAACGTATAACGTTATGCCACTTTGCCACTTTAATAACGAAGGCACGTATAGGCTTACCCTACCACGTACTATCGTTATGCCACTAACACTCTTACTAGACTCTTGCCACTTCTAACACGCTCTACCTCTACTTGTCTACAACACGCTTCATATCATTTACATAATAAGCAAGTCACATCAACAATCATACACACATAATAACGATGGCACGTACAGGCTTTCCCTATCACGCGCTCACGTTATGCCACTAACACCCTTACTAGACTCTTGCCACTTCTAACACACTCTACCTCTACCTGCCTATATCACACTTCATATCAGTTCAGTATTTACGTAATAAACAAGTCACATCATAACATTCATACACACTATCAACCACTTGGAATTTACTATCCTTGGCGATACGTGCAATATCCGAAGATCGTTCACGTACCGACAAGCATTATAAAATATATACCTCGTATAACATCTATAGCATACACTTACCACTTAAGGTAAGTGTATTCACACTTCACATCGAGTATGCACACAGCCCCGAAAACATAACAAGGAAATGGGGCTAGAAACTCACCTGAACTCTGCTTATTCCTCCGATAGTTGTAAATCCCTTCTTTAACTGAGCTCGGCTAACTGTATAAGTTACACGTATCAATACTCGCCTGATTTAATCTGGTGGCCTAGTATTAGCTTACTTTTACTTATCGTTTTTAATTTATTTTCTAATCGAACTTAGCTTTAGGCGAAGTTATCAGTCAGGCGAACTTGGCCGTAGGCGAAGTTATCAATTAGGCGAACTTGGCCGTAGGCGAAGTTATCAATTAGGCGAACTTGGCCTTAGGCGAAGTTATCAATTAGGCGAACTTGGCCTTAGGCGAAGTTGTCATCAGGCGAACTTAGCTTTGCAGGCGAAGTTCATCAGGCGAACTTATCTTTGCAGGCGAAGTTGTCATCAGGCGAACTTAGCTTTGCAGCGAAGTTGTCATCAGGCGAACTTAGCTTTGCAGGCGAAGTTCATCAAGCGAACTTAGCTTGCAGGCGAAGTTGTCCAGCTGCAGGTACTGTTCGTCCTTAAATCCCTTAATCATCTTCGTTTCTTAACCAAATAACTCGATTTAGGTATCCACGGAATCGTCTGACCAGCGCCTACAAACCCCAACCATCAAATCGACCTAACATCGATGTTTAAAGGGTGCGATTTAGGCATATAGGTTACGGGTTCTTTTATCAATCGATTAACCCATCAAATCATATCCATTTTCAGTAAGTTTAGCTTTGTTGGATTCGTTTTTTACCATACAAACACAGATCTATCATTTCTATACTAATCCAAACCTAAACGAACAAGTTCTCGATATAAACGTACCGTAAATGAGTCGAACTACGAACACGAGCTGGTCTTGTTGCTTTGGTTCGTCACGACGATCTAGCACCAACAAGCTTGGGTCCTCGCCTTTGGATCTTGGTTCGGGTTGTGTGTGTTTTGGAGTGTGTAGAGATTAGGATGGATAAATGGATGGAATGGAAAGGATTGGGGTTTAAGGGGGTATTTATACTCCCTTAAGCCCATGGACCGAAGACCCATATTTCCTTTTGGTCCATATCTAATCTGTAACGATTCCGGCAAATCCAGGTATACCCTAGCCGGTATATACTATTTACGTGTCATTTAATATTGATTATATGAGTTATAGTACGTATATACGAGTATATATGATTCATAGTACGAATCATACTCGATTATATAGTGAATCGTATTGGAATTACAAGTAACCAATGAACGATTATTGAAACCCGAACGAATCGGGAATTACATTATAGACGAAGTATATAATGTTTAGTGATATTTACGAAGTATTAATGCTTCGGGATAAGTAAATTATAGCACAGAAAAAGGATTTCGATTTATTAGTACGTCGGTGCGATAAACGAAACCTTTAACATCAAACCAAGCAAGAGACGATCGATCAAACCGGAAAAGATGCACAAATACCGACAATATGATGTTTTAATGTTATGGTTTGAGTTTTTAAAGTTTTTAAATCAGTTTTATGTAAATTTTATTTTAACCCGAAAAACGACCATTTTAAGCTCGTTTTAAGCCGAATTACGAGTTTAAACGAGAAACGAACTGAACCAGACTATCCACAACATTATCCGGATTGTGTAATCCAAATGTGTGGCTATGGTTTGAGATGTAGGCCCCCCCACACACCACCATATGGCCGGCCTTGTTATACACACACACATTCCATTTTTCTTTTTTTTACTTCACAAACTCTCTCAAATTCTCTCAAGTCTTCAAGTATTCTTCCAAATCATCAAGTTTTAACCAAAATTTTCAAGGTATATACATGTTTTAAGGCTTGATTCTTGTTTATAACTCTATAATCTTGAGAAAAGGAAGTTTCATGTGAAAAATGGGTGAAAACCCGAGATGGAACCGATTCTCGTGTGATCAAGGGATGTATACAAGTTATACAAAGGATCTTGATCCAAGTGATGAGTTAAAAGTGTTTAGAACGAAATATTGTCAAATGAGTTTTCCATGTGAAAGACGGGTGAAAGCTCGAGATGAAACCGACTCTTGCATAATCAAGAGATGTATACATGTTATACAAGGGATCTTGGTCCAAGAAATGAGTAAAAAGAGTCGAGAACGGATTTTTACGGTTAAAACCTTTGTTTTTACTTAAAAACCGACACTATGAAAGAAATGGTTTGATTGTTGGTAAAGTTTGCTTGGTATAGTGTTATTGTGCTTGTAAGTGTTGTATCTAGTGGCAAGCAAAGGCTAGAAACCCGGATCTTTGCGATCTAACGCTAGAAAACACAAGATAGTTCGGTTTTCGTGTGTATATGAAATTTGGACAGATTGTAGCACGCTTAGAGTCGGGTCACGAAATTTCACAGAGATGATCTACACATGAAAATAAGAGATCTGTGAATTTTTGGTAATTTTTGGATAAAAGATGAATATTTGGTGAATTTAATGCTCGGTTTTGGCCAAAAATGGTGAAAAATAGCTAAACTTGATGAAAAATTCTGAAAAATTTAGGATAAGCTTTTTATAACATATAAAAGTCACACACAAAATTTGAGCTCAGTTGGAAAAGTCTAAAGGGGCTTTTCGGTAAAACGAGTTCTAGAGCTTTCTAGCTCGGTTTTTGTGAAAATGGCTTGAAAAATGAGTTTTGGGTTCTGGAAAAATTCCAGGGAGTCATGAGAGTGGCAAGGATCATCCCGGAAAAATTTGGGATTTTTCTAAAGTCTTTTGGTATTTTTGACATATTTAGTGTTTTAATAATGTTTAAAAATAGATAAATAAATGAAAATATAAAAAAATAAATCTGGAAAATTTTTGTAAAATTTATTACTGTCAAAATAAGTTTTGTGCAAAATCTCAAGACCCGAGACTAAACGGGTAATTATTTGTGCTAAAAAGAACATAAAAACAAATTTCTAAAGCTTAAAACGTGTAAACCGGCAAAACTCGCATAAGCGTGCTGACTGGTATATAAAAACCTAAAAATTGACCATTTTCATAAAACTAAGTAAATTAAGTAAAAATAAATCATCCGAAAATAATTCGGATGATTTGGGTAATTTTAACCGATTTTACTGTTTCCGGCACCTAAATGACGGAAACGGGCCCCGCGGCCAAACGGGGTGTCCAAACCGAGCTCTAATTTCATCACTCTAACTAAAATAATGGTCAAACACCATTTTTGGGTTAAGTGTGAATAAACTCATTTTTGAAACTAAAAACGGATGACCGTGCTAGGCACGCAAACCAAGGAAAACATAAAAATGATAATTTTGACCGTCCGACTCTAAGTAATGGCACAATCTGAGTCCTTAGGAGTGTCACGGGGTTAACATTGTCCCCGGATCGAGTACAGTACTGGGTTAACAATGTCCCCAGATGTGCCGATTAACACGGATTTAATTTATGGGAATTATATAGTAACGACTAGATATTATTACAGATCCAGGCACGTAGCTGTTCTTTGTATTACCCACCGACTCACAAAAAGGTGAGTTTTCACGAGCCCCTTTTACTGAACTGTTTTAAATATTTTCCCGGGGCGGAAAACATGTCTTTGTTAAAATATTTAAGTACATACCGATCGTATGGAAACACTTGTATATTTATATATACATGGTTTGATGCATAGAATATATAAATTGTTTATCGTGTGGAATTGTTCTGGGGTAACATAGTTCCCAGGGGTTATTATTGTTCTGGGGTAACATAGGTCCCTGGGGTTATTATTGTTCTGGGGTAACATAGTTCCCAGAGGTTATTATTGTTCTGGGGTAACATAGTTCCCTGGGGTTATTATTGTTCTGGGGTAACATAGTTCCCAGAGGTTATTATTGTTCTGGGGTAACATAGTTCCCAGGGGTTATTATTGTTCTGGGGTAACATAGTTCCCAGAGGTTATTATTGTTCTGGGGTAACATAGTTCCCAGAGGTTATTATTGTTCTGGGGTAACATAGTTCCCAGGGGTTATTATTGTTCTGGGGTAACATAGTTCCCAGAGGTTATTATTGTTCTGGGGTAACATAGTTCCCAGGGGTTATTATTATTCTGGGGTAACATAGTTCCCAGGGGTTATTATTGTTCTGGGGTAACATAGTTCCCAGAGGTTATTATTGTTCTGGGGTAACATAGTTTCCAGAGGTTATTATTGTTCTGGGGTAACATAGTTCCCAGCATAATTTCATTACTAATAAATGGTTATTAAAATGATCTGTCAGTGTTTATTTAAATTAGTGAAACTCACCAACTATTCGTAGTTGACCCGTTTTCTTTACATGTTTTCTAGGTATGCCAAAGTTGGAATGATTGATATGTGCTTAATGATCTGTGCTACTTGTTGGAGGCTTGCTGCTCTATATTTTGTAATGAATATAAATTAATGTCTTATCGGTAAAATATGTGTGTAACACTTAGACAGTAACGAAACTCGCAACAATGTAATATGTTAAAAGTTAATGTAGTGGTATTTTCTTTATAAGCAATGCTGTTGATATCAGATGTGTCTGTTGCATCCCGTGTACGTTTCCGCTGCGGTTACGGGGTGTTACATAATCCCATCTAATTATCCTACTAAGTCTTCATATTTTGCTATTATTATTATCGTTCCACTAACTCGTTTATTTCACCCGACAAAATAATATATTAAATATTACTTTAGAAATTTCGGGATGTTACATTGTTCCTCCCTTGCGTGCGTCTTAATACCATTAAGAAACGGACCCCAGGAGATACAATGTATGTAAGCCGACAGATGGACTCGTGCATACTCACTCATAGTAAAGGAAACTTGATGCATTGCTCAAAATTTCTACAATTCGTATCAAAATTTTGATCAACAATATAATGGTTTAAGTCAAGTTGGGGTGATTTGGCAAAAATCAAATTAAGCTTGAACCGAGATTAGAGGCTAATAGTTTCTGATATTCTCTGCTTTAATTGAACTATTTAATCATATCAGAAAAATACTTGAATGTGTGTTATTAGATTTATGTGGACAACAATACCAATGACCGACTTATCGCCAGTCATAATATCGCTGAAACATAAAACTGTGATGAAAGGGCAATTTGATCAATATGATTCTCTGCTCAATCTCGACAAAATTACAAAAATATGTACTGCTTTTGATAAAATCATTGAAAAATACAAAAAGATTGTCTATTTTTTTAATAGTTCGGATATTCTTCTGTAAATACATTCTTTAATTTTTTAAATTCTTTCAAAATTCCAAAAATATTTTCGTCTTCTTTATAAAATATATTTAAATAATTTTTAAGTTAAGTTTCGGAAATCTGAAACAATTTTAACGTATTAGGTTGTCGGGATATAAGGGTTTCTCGATATTTAACCTATTGATTTTATTTAATTCTTTATTTAATTCTTTAACTTATTCATTTAGTTAATTTCATTTAAAATTAAATAAAAGAGTTTAATATTAAATTAACGAGTTTAATTCGCTAAACTCCCATTCGTTATTTATGGATAACGAACTAGGTGATTCCTTAGCGAACTAGATCTGATACCGGATTTGGTGATTGACCGATCGTTGGTGAACGATGTTCTTGATATGGAACATATGAAAGCTGAAACGGTGCATCGGATGTTGATTTATCGAAAGGATAAGCCACAGGACAAAAGGATGATTGGTCAAATAATCAATCCGGATTATGTATGTCCTCCTAATGAACGCTGGATCCATGATGATTCGGATTCCGAGCGTGAAGGGGGAGAAGGTGGGAACAATGATGGTGGGGATGATGATGGTAACAATGATGATGGTGATGATGGAGCTGGTGAGCGAGCTCTGAAAGAACAACAAGATGCAGTCGATGCTGCTCTAGCTGCCACCATGAAAGCTCAGCAAAAAAGAAAACGAAAGGGCAAAGCGGTAGCTACTGATGAACCACCAAAGAAGCCCCGTGTGTCTTCTGGGGCTGGTGTAATTATTGGTGCACCACCACCTTGTCAATCAACTACTCAAAGCTCGGCGGTGCCGCTAACTACTAGCACTCCGATGCTTACTTTGACCACGACGATGGTGTCACATGAGAGGCTCGGTTTAATTCCTCAAATGGCGTTGACCGAAATACCAAGGCCTCCTGCTGTACTGTCAACTATTTCCTCCACCACTACAATGGGACCTCCTCCTCTGCCAACAACTACTTTTCCTCCGCCTCTGCCTAGTGATGTCTCTTTCATGAGAATCACTCGGACTCAGGGACCTATTCAACCAGTTCATCCATCTGTATACAATTTGTCACCTGGACGTCAAACGGAAATGCTGCTTAATCTGTTACACTTATATGAAAATCAAATGGCAGCTGACCGACTCAATCAAGAACGACTCATGGAGAATCAACGAAAATGATGAGTTACATTTCGTTCTGTCAGAAGGAGACCAAGTCGTTGCGTGCGATTGTTGAGTCTCAGGGGGTGAAATTAAAAGAACAAGATGAGTTAATTTTACAATTAACTTGTAAAGATGATGCCCTCAAGAAACTAAAAAATGATGTTGATGACCCTGACAAGTCTGATGCTTGAGGTGAGCCTAAACAATCGCACGGTTCATCCTCTGGTGCTGGTGTTAGTGGCGCTGATGATTCAAACAAGCAGATAATTTCATTTCAAGATCCAACAGCTGCCAAGCCGATAGAAATGATTGAGGCTAACACGGTGATATTTATTGATGAATGTGGGATAGTTAGAAGTATGGTGAACAAAGATGAGATACAGATCGGTGAGTTTGTGGTTAGATCTTTGACACGGGAGCAGATTTCGATTCTACTTGGGCTAAATGACGATCAGCTGACTGCATTAGAGACTGAGCCTGATGTCGAAGTGATCAATGAGAATGAAATGGAAGATGATCCATTATTTATGAATACAGATTTTATTTATGAGAACGAGGAGATTGAGATGGAGGATGTGACAGCTGAAGAGTACCCGGACTTGTATCAACACGCAAATGTTGATCAAGGTGCTCCGGTATTTCATGAAGACGTAATTAAAGAGACTGAGGATGATTTGGAGAAGATTGTGCAGCGAACGGTTCCTTCACTCAAAGAAGTGACTGATGATGACATTGAAAGATGGTTCAAACGCCAGAAAGTGGGTAAGATCATCAGTGCTTTTCGGTATGTAGATAAAGAACGAAAGGATACCGCTGCTGCTTGGATTGAGGCAAATCAGATGACTACCTTCAAGACTGTTTCTAAGGTACATGGTGATATTGTCTCCTGGCTCTATGATTCAGACCTTAAGGTATGTATTGTGAAATGAGAAAAGGGTGTCCAGTATTACGAGAGGATAATGGATGTGTTAACACTACCGCGTTGGGATGTACGCACCCTCGCGAGACGTCCATTTATCAATCGTGGGGGTAACCGAACTGCTGAGTGGTTTCATCAACACTTACTGTTCGAGGTCAATCATGGCTTCAAGTTCTTCAAGCCCCAGGTCCCAAGACGTAAACGTACTGATGAGATTGATCCAAGGACCGGCTGGAAGAAACTTGTCTTGAAAGTGAAGCCACCAAAGACAATGAAAAGAGTTCCTGTGAAGACAATGCCTCAAGATATTTATCTGTCTTTCAACCGTTGGTACTATGACAATCGTACTGGCGAGGCCGTTATTCTTCGTGGTCGAGGACTATAGACTGAGCTCATCAAGATAATCGATCCGATGTGGTTGGTTAATTTATCAGAGACAGACAATGACGTGCTACACAGGAAGCAAATTTTGTTTGAACGCCAAGAAGATTACACCCGTATAAACTCAGTCTTCAATCTCGTATCGAGTACTATAAATGCTTCACCGGTGCGGTTGTCGTAGTACCACATGTTGAAGGTCTTGTAAAGACTCTGTGGAAACGTCTTTATAGGCACTCTTTTCAATGTACGTGGTGGCTTCACTTTCAATACCAGCTTCCTCCAACCTGTTTTCGGATCGATCTCGTCTATATACTTTCTCGTTAGAACCCGCGGCTTGAAAATTTAAAACCATGATTAACTTCAAACAGCAGATGTTGATGGAACCATGCTGCCATTTGATTGCCACCAAGATTCATGAACGACCGATTAGGAAGCGTTCTCACATCCCATCTTGGTAAAGTGAGAACATCGGTGATGTATTGATAGTACTGAATACTGTGCTCCCACTTAACAATGCATACGTTAAGATCAGAATCATAAAGCCACAATACAATGTCACCTTTGACGGTCTTCGATGCTTTGAATGATGTCTTTTGGTGAGCTGTTGCACGTGCTTTGACCTCCATCTCATGTTCTTTATCAACATATCTGTATGCTTCAATAATCTTAGAGAGTCGAGCTTTGTTGCGTACCTCAAACATGCCCTTGAAAGCATGATCTTTTGAATATGCAGAATCTTTCAAGCCCGATCTTCCTTCAACTACTTTCTCTTTCTTCTTCTCGAGATGCTCTTCAGCAGCTTGTACATGTTCTTTGGTTAAGAATGGAATACCCTGATCAACGTTGGTACGAGTGTGTAGATCAGAATACTCCTCCGTTGTCACATCTTCGACCTCAATGCCTTCATAAATAACGACATATTACGGGATGGAATACTCATGTCAAAATGAACTTCCTCATCATCTAGCACCTCGACATCCTCCTCGTTATCCAACACGTCCAATTCTTCATCATTCAAACCCAACAATAATGAGATTTGATCTCGAGACAAGGCATAATCTACAAATTCTCCTTCCTCGATCTCATCAGCATTAGCTGTACTCATGACAACTCCACACTCGTTGTCCATAAATAAGATATTGTTAGATTTGATGGACTAAATTGGTCTCACGTTAGTAGTATCTTGGTATACTACCAACTGTCGATCATTGCCAGTTTCAATACCACTAGCACCAGTAAATGTACTAGCATGTTCTTTCTGCTCACTACCACCCATACCTGTGTAAGGGTCTTTCTCGTCATCATTATTCTTCAACTTTTCAACATGTCGTCTTTGCACGTAAGTTGGAGAATAATATTTTATTGTTCTTCCAATTTCTCCCCCCTGAGCATCAACAATTGCTCGAAGCTCACAATTCTCTTTCTGGCAGTAATAGATGTAGCTTACCATTCGACGTTGGTCCATTCTCATTTGATCTTGCAGTTGAGGATCATCAGCCATTTGGCTTTCCTTGAGGTGGATCAAGCTCAACAGCAAATCCATATGTTGTGGAACAGTCAAAGTATGAAATGAGGGAGGCACAAGCTTCATAGGACCTCGAGGACGACTAAACCTCATAAATGATAGAGCTGAAGGATTCATTTGCATCGTAGTTGGGGTAGGAGATGTAGCAATCGTAATGATCAGGGAGGTCGACATAGGAGACAACACCGATTGAGGAGTCGACGCGAACCGTGGATCAGATGATGTTGTCATCGTAAGTGTAATAGCCGGGGTGCTAAGAGCCGGAGACACCACCGGTACTCGTTGAGGAGCTGACGACCTTCATTCAACAGGACCAATCTCCACACCACTTCCCCTACACTCCCTCATCTTCTTGGGTTGTTCGGTTATAGGAGCTTTACCCTTTCTTTTATGTTGAGCAACCTCAGTACTTGCTGCCTCAACTGCTTTACCATCACCAGCTCCCCCATTTCCTTTGTTACCACCGTCATTACCATCATTGTTCCCACCTGGTCCATCTTCACGTTCAGAATCGGAATCATCGTGGATCCAACGATCATTAGATGAACATACATAATTAGGATTTGACAAATGATGTCACACCCCGACTAGGTAGTTGCGGAAGCGTAATACGGGAATGTAACAGATAACACTGGTATCAACAACATTGTTTATAAAGAAAATTCAACAGCTAATTTACATCATATTACATGGGTAGGTACTATGTTTACAAACTAGGTGAAAAACACATAACCGGTTTACGAGCTTCTAAAACAGTATTATATCAGCGTCTATTCACAGCTATTCAACTTGTCTTTCTAACACCAAGCATGTAAGCAAATCATTCCACTTTTGCTTTACCTGAAAAGCATGTTAAAACGGGTCAACTACGTCTAGTTGGTGAGTTTCAAGTTTCACGAGTTTCAATGAAATCAGTACACGAGTTCGTAAAGTTTACAGTGTGTATGTATATATGTCTGTGTATGATGCATTATACTAAGCCACAAGTGAAACCGAAACGAGCTATACTGCATGGCCTCTCCTGCCCATGCACTCCTGTTGGCATTTAACAGCCAATTTTGCCCCATGTATGTACTATGTCTAACACCACATAGCAGTATGTAAATATATAATGACAATGTGCAACTGGGTTTACATAGGTTCCGGCATACCCCACCGGCTCTGTCAGTTGGGTTTGTCAAACCGATAGTACTATCCACACGTCACCGGCACGAAGTTAATCACTTGTGTTTGTGGGGACTTGTCAAGTGTTAGTACTTAGATAATCCACATCATCACACGTTTTCAAGTATAACAGTTTATGTAAACATGCTTTTCACCCCAAAAGTTCGTAAAACAGTTTAGAAAGTGGGGGTCGTGAAACTCACCTTATCGTAGTTCGCACAGAAATCACGTATCAAATAGTCAGATGTCTCGTTTATAGCCTGATTCCTATAAACGGTATCGTATCGTTAATACTAGTACAGTGTTCAAGCTAAATCGGGCTGTATAGATAATCTGGGTATAGCTGTTAGGCCCAGAACATGACCATAGTCTTAGATTGCGACGTTGTGTACTATAAAATGTTTAAAACTGGATTTGGCTCAGTTTCACCGTTTTCCGAGCCTAGCTCAGTTGATCGTTTATACGTTTCGGGATTAGGTAAGATCACATAAAACTTAAGTAAATATATTGATTGATAAAATAAGTTGATTTATGAAAGAATTTTAAAGTTTCGGTATCTGGTTTGATTGCAGGGCTCGTTTCCGTTTTCACACGGGTTTGATTATACAAAACGCGCACAATCCACCCGAATTGTCCGGAATTTTCGTAAAAAGTTTGTTTTTATTAATATCATTCAAAAATATGATATTTGACCACTTTTGATATTTTGACATACCAGTCAGTCCGTTAAACACAAAACTGCCGGTTTCGTTAAAACAATTATAATTTAAACCTTTGATAAATCATAACTAAATATGTACTTATATATAAATTATGTAAATTTTTGTAAAAATACATTAAGACATGGAGAATTTTATAAAAATATTTTCAGAAATTTTATGATTATTTATTTATTTATAAAAATTCATTTTATAGGTTATAATCGTGTAATAAATGACCCGTTTATATCAAACGACCTCCGAAAAATCCGATAATTTTTACCAATGGCCTTAATGTGATTACATAGCCCCTGCAAAATTTCCAGAACCTAACTCCTTTGACAAAATGCCTTTTTGTGCGTTTTTCGGCTGTTAAAATTCGGTTAAGCCATGATCGCACAAACCATACTTAGACATTTCCAATGATTCCCAAACTTTACCAGTGATCTTACCATCACATATAAAACTCCAAAACCAAGTTTCATAATTTTTCAATATGTTTATCTATTTTTCCCAAATAAACGCTCATAAAAGGGAATAAATTCACCAAATATTCTCCGTTTATCGAAAAATTACCAAATTTGAACAGGGACTCATTTATATGATCCCTAATGTCCCTGAAAATTTTCACAAGCTAACAACAAGCACGTCACAACCTAATACTAAACAGCCCCTAAACGAGTATTACGGGTTTACCTTGTCGGTTTTTGATGAATTTTGCTAGCTTAAACGACTTTCCGGGTCTCGGGTTGCAAACTCAGTATATCTACATATCATATAACATCAAACCAAGCATAAATCATCCATGTAACAGCCTTGATAATTAGGGTTTCGGTTTTGGGTTCAAACCGAACTTTCTAACCGTAAAAACGTTGTATTCATGTTCTAATCCGCGTTTTTGACCAAAAAAGTATATGTTCCTGGTTTGTAAACATGTTTAACATCAAAACATAATTTTACTTGATTTTTAGGGTTTTTGGATGGTTAAACATGTTTAAAACTAATTAAAACATGTTTATATGTTAATCATATGCATCAAACTTTGTTAAAACTTGATAGAATTGGATCTTACCTTAGGGTTTGAAAGGAAGTTGAGAGAGCAGAGGTTTTGAGCTGCTGGACTTGAAAATTCAGTATGTTATAATGAATAAGAAGTCTTAGGATGTAAGTTATTAAAAGGTGTGATGTTTGGTGGGAACAATAGTTCCGTTCGGAATTATTTAGAGGCCCTTAATGGGCTGTTTTGGCCCATTTAATTATTCATACAAGCCCAAACATGAAAAGCCCATTTTAAATTTAGTTCGGGTCCGGTTTTTCGCAAGAAAATTAATTCGGGTGTAAGAAATAGCGTAAAAACGAGTGTTTTTCAGCTTATTTTTGTAAAATAAGAAAAACGTACTGACTCGTTGTAAAATTCCAAAATATTTTCACGGATTGCTTAGAACATGTCATATAAGTGTTTTATAAATCTTTTTCGGCTTAACGGATGCTACAATGCTTGTTTTGACATTAACGATTGCGTTTAAGCTTATAGCGTATCGATAAACGAAACCTTTTTCGTTTAAAGAGTTTTAAACGTACCGAGGTCTAAATATCAATATGTTAGCCTCTATAACATATATATAACTCGTATATGACCCCTCAGTATGTATACGGGTCATAATTAGTATCGGTCGGTTACTCGTTTAAGCACTACGAATTAACCGATTTATCGTTTTCTTGTTACGTAATGAATATAGTGTACCTCGTTTTATCATGAATGTCACATTCTCCCTGCGTTAAGAAATTTTGTCCCCGAAATTTAATGTGTCATCGGTTTTCTAGGGAACAGGTGTGGGTATTTCTTTCGGAATTCGTCCTTTCGTTCCCAAGTATATTCGGGTCCTTGTTTTGAATTCCACCGAACTTTTACCAATGAAATTTTGTTGTGTCGTAACTGTTTGGTTTTCCCGTCTACAATTTCTACCGGTTCCTCTACGAAGTTGAGTTTTTCGTTGATCTGAACATCTTCCAGTGGTACTATTGTCGTTTCATCAGTCAAACACTTTTTCAGATTCGATACATGAAACACGTCGTGAATAGTGCTCAGTTCTAAGGGTAGTTTTAATCGGTAAGCTACGGGACCAATTTTTGCGATAATCTCAAAAGGTCCGATGTATCTCGGGGCTAGTTTACCAGTCTTTCCAAATCTTATAACACCCTTCCATGGCGATACTTTTAAAAATACATTATCACCTATTTCAAAAGATAACGGTTTTCTGCGAACATCGGCATAACTCTTTTGTCGGTCACGGGCTGCTTTCAATTTTTGTTTAACCTGGTGGATCTTATCGGTGGTTTCCTGAATTAAATCGGATCTTGAAATTTGAGTATCACCCACTTCTGTCCAGCATAGTGGTGATCTACATTTTCGCCCGTATAGAGCTTCATAAGGTGCTGCTTGTATACTACTGTGATAACTGTTATTGTAAGAGAATTCAATGAGCGGGAGGTGTTGATCCCAATTCCCTTTGAAGTCCAGTACACAAGCACGAAGTAAATCTTCTAAGGTTTGGATGGTTCGTTCAGATTGACCATCGGTTTGGGGGTGGTAAGCCGTACTTAAGTCGATTCGGGTTCCTAAGGCTTCTTGTACTGCTTGCCAGAAATGTGAAGTAAAGTGACTGTCTCGATCGGAAATAATAGAAAGAGGTACTCCGTGTCGAGATACTATTTCATCGATGTAAATTTGAGCGAGTTTTTCGGTGGTGTAGTTGTTACGGATGGGAATAAAGTGTGCGGATTTGGTTAATCGGTCCACAATTACCCAAATTGCGTTGTGTCCTCTAGAGGTTTTAGGAAGATGTGTCACAAAGTCCATGGTAATTTGTTCCCATTTCCATTGTGGGATTTCGGGTTGTTGTAACATTCCCGAAGGTTTTTGATATTCCGCCTTTACCCTTGCACATGTTGCACATTTACTTACATACACGGCTATATCCTTTTTCATACCAGGCCACCAGTAAAATTCTTTGACATCCTTATACATCTTATCAGTACCTGGATGAATAGAATATTTGGATTTGTGTGCTTCATCAAGAATCAGCTTTCGGAGTTTATGAAGTGTTGGAATCCAGACCCGGTTTTTGTAATAATATACTTTATCAATTTTCTTCTCAAAATTCTTTTCATTTCCATGTAGTTCTTCTTTCTCTAGCTGATCTGCCTTCAAGGCCTCATCTTGTGTAATGCGAACTTGTTCGGTTAGGCTACTTTGAACAATCATTCCGAGTGCTCGTACCCTTAGTGGTCTGATTCTGTCTTTTCGGCTTAAAGCATCAGCTACTACGTTAGCCTTACCCGGATGGTATTTAATCTCACAATCATAATCATTTAACAGTTCTACCCATCTCCTTTGTCTCATGTTTAGCTCTTTCTGATCGAATATGTGTTGTAAGCTTTTGTGATCAGTATAGATGGTACATTTAGTGCCATACAAGTAATGTCTCCAAATTTTCAATGCAAAGATAACTGCTCCCAATTCCAAATCATGGGTCGTATAATTCTTTTCATGTACTTTTAATTGTCGGGAAGCATATGCTATTACTTTCTTTCTTTGCATCAGTACGCATCCTAAACCTTTACGAGATGCGTCACAATATACCACCAATTCATCAGTTCCATCTGGAAGGCTTAATATTGGAGCCTCACATAACTTCTGTTTTAACACTTGGAAGGCCATTTCTTGTTCTTCTCCCCATTCATATGCTCGATCTTTTTGAGTTAGGAGGGTTAAAGGTTGTGCAATACTTGAAAAGTTTTCAATGAATCTTCTATAATACCCGGCTAGTCCTAAGAATTGACGAATTTCTCTTGGTGACTTAGGCACTTGCCAATTCTTAATGGCCTCAATTTTACTTGGGTCTACTTGGATCCCTTGATGGTTCACAATGTGTCCCAAAAACTGTACTTCTTGTAGCCAAAACTCACATTTGGACAACTTTGCGTATAACTTCTCTTGCCTCAATAATTTTAAGATTTCCCGCAAATGTTGTTCGTGTTCCTCCTTACTTCTCGAATATATCAAAATGTCATCGATAAACACTATCACAAACTTGTCAAGGTAAGGTTTGCAAACTCGGTTCATGAGGTCCATAAACACTGCAGGTGCATTTGTCAATCCAAACGGCATAACCAAAAATTCATAGTGACCATACCGAGTTCGGAAGGCTGTTTTTGGTACGTCTTCTTCCTGAATTCTCACTTGATGATAACCAGATCTAAGATCAATTTTTGAAAAATACTTCGCACCTTGGAGCTGATCAAACAAGTCATCAATTCGAGGTAAGGGGTATCTATTCTTTACAGTCACTTTATTCAATTCCCGGTAATCAATACACATTCGAAAACTCCCATCCTTCTTCTTTACAAACAACACTGGTGCTCCCCACGGTGAGTAACTAGGGCGAATAAAACCCCTGTCCAGTAATTCTTGTAACTGGTTGGACAGTTCTTGCATTTCAGAAGGCTCAAGTCTATAAGGTGCCTTAGCAATGGGTGCTGCTCCTGGTATCAAGTCAATACGGAATTCTCCTTGTCGGGTCGGTGGTAAACCAGGCAACTCATCGGGGAATACATCTGAATACTCGTGTACCACTGGGATGTCTTCCATTCGTTTTTCCACGGGTTCCTTAACTGTTACGCTCGCCAAGTATAAAGTACAACCTTGGCGTAAATATCTCAATGCCTTAAGTTGAGATATGAGAGGCAGTACCGTACCAGATTTCTCACCTTGAACAATTATAGCTTCATCATTCGAAAGAGGTATCCTAACGATCTTATCCTTACAGACAATTTCAGCTTTATACTTAGATAGCCAGTCCATACCGACTATAACATCGAAACTTCCCAATTCCACAGGAAGTAAATCAATAAGGAATGGGTGGTCGTTTAGGATAAGGGAACAGTTTCGGGCTATTCGGTTAACAAGTATAGACTTACCGTTCGCGAGTTCTATAGTGTATGGTTTTGTTAGTTCACTAACCGGCATATTTTCTAAAGGTAAGAAGTTAACAGATATGAAACTTCTATCGGCACCCGTATCAAACAAAACTGAAGCATACTGACCCGAAACTAAGAATGTACCTGTCACCACATTAGGATCATGACGCGCTTCACCCGGTCCTAATACAAACGCACGTCCCTTAGCTGTGTTTGAGGTTGATGCTTGTGCTTGGTTCTGCCTTCTCACTGCACCCGAGTTCAAATTGGGGCAGTATCTCCGAAAGTGTTCCGTACTGCCACATTCATAGCAGGCACGGAGGTTCGTGGTAGGTGGGATTTGTTGGTTGAGTTGTGGGCGGTTTGATTGAGGTCGAGGGAGTTGAGTTGATTGCGGTGGACGGTTAACAATTTTGGTAGGGGTTCTACAGTTGGGGGCATAGTGTCCCGTTCTTCCACACTTTTGACAAACGATCGGTTTGCAATCACCCACATGATGAAAGTTACATCTTCTGCACTTCGGTAACGTCCCTTTATAGGCCTCTTGTTTTATATTAGAACTGGTCATGGCATAACTTCGGGTATTCGGACGAGCCCGCTTGTTTTGAAGATTCCCTTGCATTCTTGTCCCGTAATCAGTTCGTTTTAAACTTGTTGTTTCACCTGGCATTCTTATCACTCTACTTCTCATCAGATCAAAAGTAACGACACCCGTTTGAGATACAGCACTTTCTAATGTCGGGTGGGCAACTGAATTTACTATACTTCTCATAGCAGGGGTCAGTCCCCAGATATAACGTTCAATTCGCTTCGCTTCCGGTGTAACTAACCATGGGACTAAGCGGGACAGTTCGTTAAAATGATTCGTGTATCCCACATGATCCGCTCCTTTCATTTCCAAATTCCATAACTCGTGTTCCAACCTCTGAATCTCACTTTTAGGACAAAAATGCTCTAACATGAGGGTTTTTAATTCAGTCCATGACATACGATTAATAGCATCTTGTCCCCTTATTTGGACTACTGTGTTCCACCACATCAGCGCTTGGTCTAGAAACATACTGGTAGCAAATTTGACCACGCGGTTCGGTGGACACTCACTGATATTAATTACTGACTCGGTCTTTTCTATCCATTTGACCAGCCCGCTAGGTCCTTCAATACCCTTAAACTCAATTGGTTTACATGATGTAAATTGTTTGTATGAGTACTCCTGACGCGGGGGTTCTCGGTTATTATTATTATTATTAGTTGTGTTAACAACCGGTACAGGGTTCGGGATATTATCAGGGTGCATAACAGGTTCTGGGTTCCCAGTGACATTCATAGTTGGGAGAGTGTTATTATTATTTATGACATTATCAGTATTCACCGGGGTAGTAACACCCGGGGCTACATTAGTGTCCGGCGGAGGTGTATTAACAGTGGCCGTGGTGGTGCTCGTAGGTTGATTAACAGTATTGTTAGCACGTATGCCTGCAGTGACTTGGGCTACAATTGTTGGTATCACTGTTTGTAGTTGACGAGCAATCATTGCGGCCACTTCCGCCTCAGACAAAGTGTTTGTTTTCTTCGGGGCCATTCTATAGAATAATCAATTATATAATAATCAATATCGTTTCACTATGATCAACACAACTTTACAATATTACAATTTCACAACACATAACTATGCCAAAGAAAACACGTTTGTATTAATTATAATCATTACTGTACATATGCATCCAAAATTAGCGCATAGGCTTAACCTGGTATAGGCCAGCGCTTGTATATGCGTATCAAAATTTGTCACCAAGTGACATGTAGACTTAACCCGATAAGGGCCAGTGCTTGAAATAGTACTAAACCACAAACAACTCCCAAGTCAGCCCAACATGCTGTAACAAAATGCTGCTTGGGATATCAAAAGACTATATACATAAGATCAGACTACGATGTCCTATCCATTCTTTGCGACATGGAACCACAACCAAACAACAGCAGCCACTAGGGCCGCATTAACCGCTAAACACGCCCCCAGTAGTATCATCGCTCGATCCTGACGCCCGTGGCTGTGAGCACTGGATCTCTGTACAATTCTGATTTCCTGCTGCATATACCTCATGTGATCATACATATCATGTCTATGCTGGTTTAGGCTATTTATCGTATGTGAGTGTTCTAAGAGCTGATCAGTTGCTAAACCAAACCATGCTGAATCAGAATGACGAGGTGGCTCGGGTACCGGGGCGGGTAAACCCCAAGTAGGAATAGGTATCTCTGTTACCCGGACACGCGATGTTTCTCCCCTATGGTACGTAGATCGAGGTGGGAAAGAAGTGTGCTCAGGTGGACGCACTGAAATACGAGCGGTCTGACGGTTTCTAATAGTGGGTGGGGGTACTGGTGCATGCTGTATAGGTGGAGTAGGGGATCTGGGTGCTCTAACAGGTGAACGATAAGCATTAGTAGCTCCCTGTTCTACTACATTCCTAGGGGATTCCCTAGGGGGATAGGTGTCACAACGATAACCCGATAAGTCGGGTTGATCTGGGGGTACCTCGCGAGGAATTACCGCGTTTGCACCTTCTCCTATCTCCTCTGGTTCCTCCTCCGTTTCTTCTTCCGGATCCTCCTCCTCCTCCTCAGGCCTTGTTGGTAGGGTATTAGGTAAACGATCAGTAGTTCTTGACATATTCCTGCACAATTGTTAGTGATAAGAATAATATCCTTCTATATTAATCATAGTAAGATACGTGCAGGTATTTATACACATAAGCACAAATAATCGTTTATATACACAGATATTTATTTATTATTATATTTTATACACATATGTTGCTGTTTTTACCTACTCGATTGTTTATCGACTTCTTCTCGAATTTCCTCGTACAAACAAGTCCGTTATTACGTTCCGGACCATAATAACCCACTTGTCCATTCGCGTTCATCACGAGAATCATTCGTGTATATAATTTAATATTATTTTATTCCCAGAGTTAATCGAGCCTACGGTTATCTTAGGGTATCCTAAGGGACATCCTAATTCTTTATAACCAATGGCTCTGATACCAACTTCTGTCACACCCCGACTAGGTAGTTGCGGAAGCGTAATACGGGAATGTAACAGATAACACTGGTATCAACAACATTGTTTATAAAGAAAATTCAACAGCTAATTTACATCATATTACATGGGTAGGTACTATGTTTACAAACTAGGTGAAAAACACATAACCGGTTTACGAGCTTCTAAAACAGTATTATATCAGCGTCTATTCACAGCTATTCAACTTGTCTTTCTAACACCAAGCATGTAAGCAAATCATTCCACTTTTGCTTTACCTGAAAAGCATGTTAAAACGGGTCAACTACGTCTAGTTGGTGAGTTTCAAGTTTCACGAGTTTCAATGAAATCAGTACACGAGTTCGTAAAGTTTACAGTGTGTATGTATATATGTCTGTGTATGATGCATTATACTAAGCCACAAGTGAAACCGAAACGAGCTATACTGCATGGCCTCTCCTGCCCATGCACTCCTGTTGGCATTTAACAGCCAATTTTGCCCCATGTATGTACTATGTCTAACACCACATAGCAGTATGTAAATATATAATGACAATGTGCAACTGGGTTTACATAGGTTCCGGCATACCCCACCGGCTCTGTCAGTTGGGTTTGTCAAACCGATAGTACTATCCACACGTCACCGGCACGAAGTTAATCACTTGTGTTTGTGGGGACTTGTCAAGTGTTAGTACTTAGATAATCCACATCATCACACGTTTTCAAGTATAACAGTTTATGTAAACATGCTTTTCACCCCAAAAGTTCGTAAAACAGTTTAGAAAGTGGGGGTCGTGAAACTCACCTTATCGTAGTTCGCACAGAAATCACGTATCAAATAGTCAGATGTCTCGTTTATAGCCTGATTCCTATAAACGGTATCGTATCGTTAATACTAGTACAGTGTTCAAGCTAAGTCGGGCTGTATAGATAATCTGGGTATAGCTGTTAGGCCCAGAACATGACCATACTAGTACACAAGGTTGAGTGAGCAACACACCAGTTTAATTGTACATATAGTATATAACAAAAATATGTAGTTGCAACAAGTCATATGAGAATAACAAATTAACCAAATGAGCAAGTATATATGAGATGTCGAGAAGCACAAAGGCTAACGACTGGCGTATGATCATACTAGACTGAGATTATGTTGGACCTCTCCGAATGTGGAAGCATACAAACCAAATAAGCACATAACAAGTAAGGTATAAGTTGTTAACACATAAGACAATCGTTACAGTATATATGAGAAATAAAGTTTACGCATATGTCCCCAAAACATGGAAAACAAGTAAAATAGGGGAATGTGGTACTCACCTTAAAAGACGAGCAAACGGGATAAACAAAATAAAATATGGTGGAGGATGGATCAAGTTCTTCGAGAAATACCGACGAGATGTCCTAGTAGTGAATAATTGTGGAAACGAATATAAATGAGTGACTAGATAAAGATTCGGAAATTTAATGATCGAGTATAATCATACAAAAGCTATTTATTATTAGTTTTATTACTTTGAAATACAACTTTTATTTTTCAAGCTCATAATATAGTGTTAATTATATAAAATGCATAAAGATACTTAATCACGTTATAAACTGTTCATAGTTTATACAAAGAGATTCGTTCTAAATATTTATTTTGAACTAATAACACGTTTTTATTAATAATAAAGCTTTATTTTATATTAATATTGTAAATAATAGATAACAAATAATAACTAGTGATATTTACATAAAATACGATCTTTCAGAAAATACTTAATAATTATGTAAAATTATAAAATTTAATATATATTTTAATTATGTATTTTAAATAAATAAAACCCCCTTTTTTTAATCTCTAACATTTATTAAAACCTTTACTTGTTATATATATATACACACACACGTTCACATAAATTTCAACAAGGTTCGGAAAAAGTAGTCGGCTAATATGTCGGTTTTTATAAAATACTTTAAGGAATTAATATTTTATATATATTATATAGAATAAGGCTGAAAAAAATAGCATAAACGGGCTAGGGGTGGCTCGAACCCGCACTCCCAGCCAAGGCAGTAACTTAACAAACACACACCAGCCATGCGCGCTGGTGTGTTGGTTGTTAAAATGATGAAACTGAATGTTTAAAAAGAAACAATCCCGAAATCAAAACAATGCATAAGAACCGTAAAATCAAATCGATCAATCAGTTAACTATTGATCCAATTAGAGTTAGGGTTAATGAAGAAAGGATCAACGCGAACATAATGTCATGCTTAATTACCTTGAACGATGAACAATGATGGTGTAATTGCTCGATGAACAGCTGACAGGTACTCGATGAAGAACGAACACTTGCAAATGATTATAACTAAATTAACTAAGGGGGTATTGTTGTCGCTGGTATATGGATGGTGTCTTCAAGTTTAATTGAATTATAAGGTATATTTACTTGTATAACGAGTTAGGTTAGGGTCGGCTATGCATAATACGAATTGTAGATCTGATTTGATTCGTTTAACATAATAGAAGTGTTGGTTAGGTAGATGTAACATCCTACTTTTTCGTTATGAGAAGAATATAAATTTCGTCTATTTCTAATGGGTCGTTATCGGTTTAGATAAATAGAATACGAGTTGGGCTAGTGATGGGTTAAATGGATATGGGTTATGGATTTGGGTTATAAAAAAAGAAGGAAAGACCATGGGCTTAAGCCCATGATCTATAATTATATAAGCCTTAATTACCCATTTAATCATTCATTTCTCACATATTCCATACACCACCAAAACACACACTTAAGATCTCTCTCTAGTTTTCTCCTTCTCTAGCCGAAACAAAGAAAGAGTTCGAGCACCGACCCGAGGTAATGATATTTTGATATTGTATGAACTTAAACAGTTAGATTTAGTCATGAAACGACGAGCCGACACCGTTAAACCATTTAAGTCACGAGGTCCAGATGGAATCGTGTATAAACCAAACCTAAGATGAGCTTAGGGATCACCCTAGCTCAGATCTGGATCGAACGGGACGAAAAACGATGAAAACGGTGTAAAATGGGGTAAACTGCGTTTTTCCGGCCACCGCCCGGTTTTCCCGCACGGCGGCGCCGGAAAGACGGCGCCAGAAAGGCGACGCATGTATTTAAGGAATGTCAGGGAATGTTCCTGACATTCTCTGAAAAACCCTAACCCTAATTCATTACAGGAGAATAACGAATGAGCTTCAAGTCGTTATGTGGTTCGCTATGGAAGAACCCTCGATTCGTTAGGCTAGTTCGTTGAGGAAGAATAACGAACTAGTTGAGCCATTCGCTGTGATTGCCAGTTCGCTATGAAAGACCACTTCGCTTTAAAGTTCAATTCGTTATGATGGTCCATAAGTGGTGATTCGTTATGATAAAACGAATTAGAACTCCATTCGTTATAGAATTCTAATTCTTTAAAGAACTAAATAACGAATCCGATAACTGGATAACGAACTAAGTTACAGGGATGGCAGAAATGGTCCCTATACTTAGAAAAGAATGAATTAATTACAAATAAGCCCTTGAACTTTGAGTTAGCGAATTAAATAATAATTTAAAATCCTAATGGAAAATGTGTTACGACAGTTAATGGAAATAAAATTTTTCCAAGCTGACTTGGCAGCTCGACCCCAGCAAGGGGCTCTACCCCTTGGACCCTGCTAGGGGCGCCTAGACCCCGCTACCAGGGGCGCTGCCCCCGGACCCCCGTTCGTTGAGGGTTATCATTAGATTAGAAACGCAAGATGAGTAGTGATAGTTAATTGATGCATGTAAGTATTATACAGTTAGCCGTGCCCAACTGAAGAAACGAATAACAATTAATGGTGAACGTAATCGAGTTCAGGTGAGTTTCTAGCCCCATTTCTTGTTATGTTTTCGGGGCTGTGTGCATACTCGATGTGATTAGTTAATACACTTATCCTAAGTGATAAGTGTATGCCATATATGTATTATGTGAAATATATGAATGGTTTCTTGTCGGTACATGAACGATCTTCAGAATTGCATGTACTTCCAGGAAATGGTTTGATGTTATATGTATGTTGTAAGATGAAGAATGAATGATGTATGTAAGTACGAAACTTTACGATTATGTATATAGAAAGTATGCTATGGAGGTATGGAAGAAATGGTACCAGACCCTAATAATATCTGAGGATGGAGGGTACCGGACCCTAATAATATCCGAGGATGGAGGGTACCGGACCCTAATAATATCCGAGGATGAAGGGTGACTGGACCCTAATAATATCCGAGGATGGAGGGTACCGGACCCTAATAATATCCGAGGTATGTAGGGCGAATGCTCTTTATAATGCAAGGTTAATTATGAATATATATGAAAGAATGATGGACAGGTTAAGTATGTAATGCGTACCTTCGGGCACGTATATGTGTATGTAAAGTAAGTTATGTGGTTAACTAGAACTCACTCAGCGTAGCTGACTTTTAGTATGCACGCAGGTGAGTAGGATGAGGCAGCTCGCTTGAGGGGACACGTGGCATTGAATAAGAGGCTGGCATCGGGAGGCTCAAGACGTTTAAGTTTAATGTTTTGTTTATTTTGAAAGACGAGATGTTTGTTTTAAGACAAGATATGGTTTGTTATGAAATGTTTTACGAAAGTTTTTATATTCCGCGAATCTTTTAATTAACTATGATATTTAGAACTGCGTTTATGAGTAAATCCAACACCAAATGTAGGGCACCGGTAATGGGGCCTTACAGTCGAATTAGGAATGTATAATGTATATTTGATTCAATTGCCGTAATTGATGCGAGAATTAAGGTCCAAGATACGTAACTGAAATCGGGTTTACGAAAATGATAATGGGTTTGGGTTCGGATCTTGGGTATCTAGATTTCTTTGATGGGTCATGACAGAAACTTGCATTCTAGTCCCTATAGATTGAGGGTGGAAGCATAATAAGGTAAAAATTTGTTTAGGGTGATTATGGACATTACTTGAAAGTTATAATTATATAAACTATATAATTAATTAAGATTAATATAAAGTTAATTAATCTACTCGATAAATATGGTATCTTATTTAACAAAATGTCCCGAACTTAAGAGTGGGCCGAGTTAGATAATAATTTAAAAGTACGAGTTGTTACAGATGACATGAAGCGGGTACTTATATTTTTCGCACAAGTACGCCTTGTTATACTGTGAATGGTCAAGATCGCCTTTGTAGAATAATCTTTGAAATAAACCTCGAATCAACATCTTGTCAAACTCACATGGGTGGTCTATCATATCAGCAAACCTACGGACTCGACGTATCACGTCAGCATAGTCTTTTTCTGCACAACATCTACACTTGTCCTCTCAGCATGAACATAGCGAGTAGTGTCCCAAAATGAACGAATAATGTTGAAATGTACTTGGAGTCTGGGACATCAGCGGATATAGCATAGTGAATACATGAGCAACGTAGAAAAGCAATTACATCCCCAAACATATCATAGCCCACAAAGTTATCTTGCAAAAATGCAAAAATGTTGTGTTTCTTGTCGTAGGCTAGCTCAGCTACGACATGTGCAACTTCTTGTTGTGCTTGAGGTTGTGGTTCCAGTGGTACTTGAACCTGTGGAGCTTCGATATGTGGAACAACAAGGTTTTCCTGTGCAGGAGCGTCAACCATATGTTCACCTGCCATTTCTGTATCATAAACTCGAACATTAGTAATCCCGAACATCATATAAATTATACAAAATTTCACTAAACACTTAGTGAAAATTTATATTCTGTTTAAAAGTTTAAGTCTATTCGTTATTCATTCGTTATGATGAATAAGTCCATTAGTTATAACAAATGAGACGATTCGTAATCAAATCGATAACGAATAGCTGATTAACGAATGACTCAGTAACGAATGAGTCAATTCGTTGTATATATAAGACGAATGAGGTGTCATTCGTTATACAATCAAACAAATGTACCTATTCGTTATCTAAGCAATACTATTGGATTCATTCGGCCACTTTAGATATGAATGAGCCTCCATTCGTTATCCATAACGAATAAACCTGATAAATATCAAAATTTGACTCACAACAGTCAAACTCAAAATTAATTAAACTCAAATAGTCAAACATGTAAGTTTAAAAATGCAATTGAATTGAGAACACAATGAATCGACGTAAAACTTATAATACTAGACTCGTAATGTCATCGCTAATCAACCATAATTAATAGATATATCTATTAGAAGGTTTAACATGGTCATTTGATTAAAACAATATCAGTCACTTAAACCACTTAATTAACCCCTTAATACTTAATCAAATTTGACGAAACTTAATGTGTTTTGTTCGTCTATACCTTGTGAACACTAATTGATTGATGAAAGTTAATATAATGAAGGTTGAAATTTCTGGAAAATTTTGGCATAGGTTAGTTAGGGAGGGTGATAATCGAGGAAGACGAATGAGACCATTCGTCTACCACTGTGCAATATATATTGTCAGATATGCACATATCCCTAGGCGAACAAATGAACTCATTCGTTAATTATAAATTAACGAAAGGCCATCCATCCGTTGAGTCATTCGCTAACAACAGTTAACGAATCAACTATAAATTAAACACATAACGAATAGCATACTATTCGTCCTTCATTCGTTATCACAATTATAGCGAATGATGTCATTCATTATCAGACCAGCGGAAGTGAATGAACAGTAACGAATAGTTACATTCGTTATCATTTTTCATAGCGAATGACCCTCATTCGTTATCATCAATGTTAACGAATAGGTTCCATTCGTTACAACAGTGTAACGAATGGGGTGTTAAATAACAAATTGAAAAATGAAATTCATTTTAACATTTTAAGTATGTATCAAAACCCGTGTTTTGATATCCAATACCTTAAAACGTTTACCATTCGGGGTAAAACCAATACCTTAATGTGTTTTACGTGAAAAACACATACGTTAAAAAGAATTAACTTAAAAACATGGGAAAACCTTTTTGTATTTTCTTTTTCAAAAATTTACCCTTTAGCTCGGAAATCGAAAATAAAGCAGAAACAAAAATAAAAATAAAATACTTTGGATTTTGAATATTTCCGAAATTAAAACAGAATGAACAACTAAGACAAATATGAAATCTATTCTACGAAAGTAGTACATATTTTTGTGAGTTGAGCAGAGAATCATATTGACCAAATCGCCCTTCCACCACAGTTTATATTTCAGCGTTATTATAACTGGTGTTAAGCCAGTCATTGGTATTGTTGTCCACTTGAACTTTAACAACATATGTTTCTGAAAATTTGTTGACATGATTAGATTTGTTCAATTAAGCACGAATCGTATGTGACCCCCATCTTTCAGACATAATTGAAATATCTCATACAGTGACGCTTATCATGTATGCCCTTTTAGTTACTAAAAATGATTAGTTGTGCTTCATGTAAAAACAACCAATAGAAAATAAAGCAGAAGGTTAAAATTTTACCGTAAGATCCGTATTACTACACGCAGATAAGGTTCCATTTAACAAACTAAAAAGATAAAATAAGTTTTAGTGCATGATTTGGTGTCTGTAGCTGATCGAATAAGTTATACATAGACTAGTCTGTATATTTAATTTAAAATGGCCATTCGCTATGGATTTTATAACGAATGGGTCCATTCATTAGTTTACTAGGCTATTCGTTAAGTTAATACCATCCCATTTGCTATGGAGTGTATAGCGAATGGAGGCCCATTCAGAATGTAAGATAATGAAGTGTGGCTGGTTTGATAAAGTATTACCATTCTTTATGAAGGCATAACGAATGGTGTCTCATTCGTTACTACAGTATAACGAATGAGACTAACTTAACGAATGGAGCTAATAGCCTATATATAGGCAGCTACTATTCATAATTAAGTAGAGATCCGAGCCTAGGTTATTCCATATAGTTACCATACCGGATTCTCTCTAGCTTAAGTTATTCACCATAATGTATGTATTCCACCATTAACGTAATGAACAGTATTTAACGTATCGATCTTGTGTTTATCGTATTGATGTATCGATGTTAGCGGCTAGATCTTGGTATATATAACGTTTTAACAATTGGTGTCAGAGTAGACGACTGCTCTCGATTCATCAAATTAAGGTATGAATCTGGTTAGAAAGGTGTTCTTCGTGTTCATCAAGTTTTTGTACTATTTTGGTTAGATTTGGTTTAAATTAAGGTGTAATTGATGGAATTGTGGGCGAATTTGTGTTTATTGATGAAATACAAAGCTTCCTGTGCAATCTGGTGGTTAATTATAGTGAATTGAGGGATTCACCATTGAAGAGCAAGTTATTGTTTGATCAGATTCAAATCAAATCAGTGGTTATTAAGTTAATTTGGGATAGATTCCGACGAGATTTACGTTTTCCGGCCGCCGTAACAGTATTTTCCGGTGAAAATGAATTTCGGTTGAACAGTAACAGATTTAACTGCTCATTTGTTATATTATTTGGCCATTAGTTATGGGTTTTTAACGATTGGAGGCCATTCGTTAATTTAAGAAGATCATTCGTTATGGAGTTTAACGAATGTCTACTGGGTTATTTATAACGAATGTGGACTCATTTGTGCAGCTGTTCTAATGAATGTGAATAGTTATAACGAATGAAGTCTGATTAATTTATAATGATTGTTGGTTCATTCGTTATTGGATCAGACGAATGTGATCCTTAACGTATGGGACCTTATCAGTTCAACTGTTTTAACGAATGAGGATGTTATTTATAATGAATGTGGTCTATTCGTTCAAGGGTAACGAATGAAGACACATTGTTAACGTGTACATTGTTCTAATAAATGAGAGACTATTTTGACGAATGGTGATCAGGATAACGTATGGGATGACGATTGAAGCCTCATTCGTTCTTTCAGTTCATTCGTCATTGGTTAAAGAAAATAGAGTATTTTAGAAAATTTTTCTTAAACATAATTATCTGGGATATTCCAAATGTATTGGGTACTCTTCTCTCAAATTTTGGTGATATATTTTCCTGCCGACTTTTTACGCCTTTCCACTGGCCGAGGGGGGAGACCACGTGTAATTTAAAGAGGAGTTTGTTTGAGATTTGAGAAGATTTTTCAAGACCTTGCTGAATTTGTCAATAAAAGGGGGGAGATAAAACTTTCATTTGAGTTTATTTGGCTTGTATCTTCCTATGTTTGGAAGATTTTCTTGAAAATTTACTGCAGTTCAGGTGGTAATTCATGATTGCAAAGCTATGTTTGACTGAGTTCAAGACTGCAATTGTTCTTCGATTGCTGATTGGTTTGTTCGAGATTGAAACCTGACTATGTGGGATATGAGTGTTTGTTCGTTTACTTCTTTCTAAGGGACTTTAATCCTGACTATGTTGGCTACGAGTATACGGCGGATTACTTCTGTTGAGGGGGACGATTCTCGATCGGGTTGATCTTACTGAAGAATATATGAGTCTTGTCATTGGATTGAAAATTTGATCATTCGGGGTTTATTAATTGAGGTTGGAACTTTGAATAATATGCCCAAACATTAGTGCATCTTTGCGAATGGGATGTAGTAGAGCTTCAAATAGTATATTTGGGATACACGTTATCAAGAGAGGGAAAACCGAAGTGACAGATGTTGAATGATCGGGTTGTTCATGAAGATGTGTGCTGAGGTTAAACATAAAGATGTGTTTTCTTTACCGGTGCTGACAGATAGCTGATGACTTGGTGCTGATTGTTGAAAGATTGAACCATATCATACGCTAGTGGATGATCAGGATGATCTCCAAGAGTTGCTCACTTTGAGGGGGGGATCTGATATGAGAAGCTACAAGTTATTGGATTGCTAAAAAGACTTAAATATTGTCTGTCTACACAAGCCCGAGAATCATCAGTCAAGGGGGGAGTCTGTTAGTGCATGATTTGTGACTGAAGATTTGAAGTTAAAGTATTCAATAGCTACGGAAAAGGGGTAGTGTGTTAGTGCATTATTTGGTGTCCGTAGCCTATCGAATAAGTTAGAGATAGTCTAGTTTGTATAATTAATGTAAAATGGCCATTCTCTATGGAAGGTTCGAACCTGCGCCCCAGCCCGTATAGCCAATACACACCCACACTCTAGCTAGCTAACTATGCTAGGGTGTTACTTGGTTTAAACTCGCAAATAATTATACATAACCAAAACAAAAAATAACCAGATTACAATAAGAATCCTAGAACAATCAATCGGTGAAATCGTTGCATGTTTGGCCGATTGATTATGGGGTAATGAAGTATGGATTAAGACGAACATACTAATATAATAAATTAAATATTACGATGATTAATCAGAGGTTAATTTTCTCGATATAAACCCGGCCAGAAACCTGATGAGGAAGGACACTTGCAGGTGATTAAAACTTAATTAACTATATGGGTTTTGTTAGCGCCGTAAGAGTGATTATGGAGACGAGTATAATTGAACAAATACGATCTCTAAATGTATAATGCCCAACACCCTAAAGATGGTTAGATTATAAGTTAATACGAATCAATTTTGATTGTTATTACCAAATAATTGCGTCGGTGAGGCCGATAAGGTAAGAAGAATAATATACATTGATCATTTTCCAAGTTAAAATTGAAAATACGGCTCAAGATATCAATTTGGGTATACGGTTGCGGGTTTGGATCATGGATACGGGTGGGTTAAATGGGTACATGGATTAAGAGGTTATAATATTCAGATTTTGCAAATTGGTCCTTGTAGTATGAAGATGGAAACAACAGGGGATTAAAGTATAGTTTAGGGTATATATTGTATATGTTTCAAAGTTATTATATATATATATATATATATATAGAGCAAGGTTAAAATAAGAAGTATATTTTTCCTAAAAAGTGTAAAAAGTGTGTTTTCACCACTATATCTAATAAAACACATCGCACAATAAACACACCACAACTAAAATAAAACACACCGCATAATAAACACACTTTCCATATCTACAATCAGATCAACATATCTAACGCACCAGATAACTTCTTACACTTCTTAGACACACTTTACTTTTTATTTTAACCCCACCCTATATATATATTAAATAAATATAATAAAAAATAATAATAACTCGATAAACTTGATATTTTATTGATAAAAATTTTCGAACATAGAAACGGGTCGGGTAATGGATAAAAATATTAAATTGAAAAATCCGAGTTGTTACAATATCCTCTAGTTTTGGGAATTTCGTCCCGAAATTAAAGAATACTATAACAAAACCATTTAATTTTTTAGGAAAGGAAAATTTAAAATATAAATTAAAACTAATCATAATACCGAACTTTGAATAGTTGAAGCAACGCTTCAAATGAAAATCCGATAAAGGCAATTATATATACGATGTAACAGCGGCGTATCCACCGTGTTCTTATCATCTTTACATTTGTACCGTTATCCCAACTACTTTCATTTATATATTATGACACACAATTGTCCATATTATGGTTTCAATGCGAGGACTTGGGTAATTACGTTCCGGACCATAATTTCTTTCATCGTCGGATGGTCCACATGATTTGTCTCATCGTGTGGATTTACAAAACGTTTGAAAAAATAATTTGAATAGTAAAATAGAAATCTTTTAGGGAAAAGAGTTATAAGTGATACATTTTTTAAATAAATAAAAATTTATAGTTTGGTTATTTAAAATGGGTAATTTTGTAAAACAACCATTCGATAAACCTTTTTTGTATAAGATTACAAGACAAATTTATCAGGGCGGATAAGAATCGGAGAATAGAGATCTAATTTAGGAGGTAGGATAAACTTTACTCGAGAGACATAACCACAAGAAATAATAACTAGTACTTCAATAATGCATAAAAACGTGAATCCAAATATTATTAAAGAGTCGATAAAAGGTAAAAATCAGATTAAATAGATAGAATACGATGAACAACAAAAGACTTCTAGTAGCTCGAATCCTCAATTGTGCATGACTTGAAACCTTGGAACTTGAGCATCTTGAATGATTTGATCCATAAGAGCTTGAGCAGGCGAGGTAGATTGATTCGGAATCGCTTGAATAAGTTGAGCTTGAACGGGTTGCAAGAGTGTTGTTTGATTAGAGTATGTTTGGTAAACTCGAGCTTGCGGGTGCGGAACTTGATAAGTTTGGGTTAAGTGCGAATGATCTTGCTTGACGAGAGGAGATTGAAAGGCGTGCGATTGATAAATTTGGACTTGATGGGCATGGGTAATGTAGTAGGGTGTAATTATAGCTTGAGCTTGGTTAGCATGGATAATCTGGGGGCACATATCACGGAGATAATTAAGGTCTCCACAATGGTAGCAAGAACGGTGGTAGGGGCATCAGATTAGGCATACAGTGTACTAGCGGGTCTAGTAGCAGACGGTACAAACTTTTGCGGAACGGCTTTTGCACTAGGTGACACACGAAAAGTATTAGCAAAATGGCCATAATGGTTACGTTGGGTGCAACTACGACATATGGATTTAACTGGGTGATGATGGTTTAAAATGGAACATAATGGGTAAGGACCGAAGTAAGGTTTCTTGTTTGGAAAAGTTGAAGAGGCTTGCGATTGGGTAGGATTGGTTGCAGCAAGGTTCTTACGTTCGCAATTACCAGCAGGGAGATTAGTGGAAAAGGTTGGACCAGTTGCATTGATGTTTTGAATTTGGGTTACTATCCTAGGGATCACATCAACTATCTCCTTGGCTATACAAGTGACCATACGGTGGTCATGAGAACCAGACAATTGATGTTGAGGAAGCCGATGGTTTCTTAGGGAAGACATTCTAAAAATAAAGATTTATATGGTGAATTATAAGTTGAGAAAACAATTTAAATAATAAAATGTTAATTGTTTAGATAACTTATAATAACCTTGGCTTTATAAATGGGGGATTTGCGTCGTATCCTGAGGATCAAAATATTTTGAAGTAAGTGAATAAGTCAAATCATAAAATTTTAATTTTAATTGAAATTGAGTAAATGAATAAAAAAATTTGACATTCTACGAGGACCAAAAATAAAGATTTATAAGGTGAATGATAAGTTGAGAAAACAATTTAAATAATAAAATGTTAATTGTTTAGATAACTTATAATAACCTTGGCTTTATATATGGGGGATTTGCGTCGTATCCTGAGGATCAAAATATTTTTAAGTAAGTGAATAAGTCAAATCATATGATTTTAATTTTAATTGAAATTGAGTAAATGAATAAAAAAATTTCTCTGGTAAGTTGGGCTTCCATGAGCCTTCCATGTCATTTTATTTACCAACTTGTCAGCATACTAAAAATAACTTCACGAGTTGGGCTTCCCATGAGCTTTCCATGACATTTTATTGGCCGAGCTAAATAACATATCATCAATTTGTGAGTTGGGCCTCCCATAAGCGTTACATGGCTTTTTAAATGTCCCAGCAAATTAACAAATTAAAAATAACTGAGTTGGACGACTCATGAGGGTTACATGGCATCTTAACTGTACCAAATAATTAACGAATTATCAATGCAAGAGAGATGGACGACTCATGAGCGTTACTGTTAGTGCACGGTTTTGGTCGTCTCGAGTCTTTGTAATCGTTTGTAATTTATTATTATTATTATTATTATTATTATTATTATTATTATTTAAGGGTAATTTGGTAATTATAAGCCAATTCGTTAAGTTTAAAGTAATCATTCGTTAAGCCTGTTTAACGAATGATAGTTATTATATTATTCGCGTCCATTCGTTAAGGATGTTTAACGAATGGATCTTAAACGCTATTGATACATATCCATTCGTCATGGAATGTTGATGAATGAGGTATAGCGAATGAGTCATTCGCTATATCATTTGTTATTTAATGTAATGAAGACGAATGAAGGCCATTAGTTACAGAATGTGTAACGAATGGCATTCTCTTCTATATATAGGCTGATCTAGCCGCATAATTTAAGTGTGTTTAAAGTATTTTCTCTCCAGGCCGTTACTCTGCCAATTTACTCACACACTTCGTCTACTAATTAACCTATTACACATTTATGCATATCATATAACTAGATCCATTTGTTAATCGATATGAATTGATCAATCGACTATAGCTCAAGCTTTCTCAAGTGGTATCAGATCTCTAGGATTAGATTGTGTATGTGTTTAGGTAATTCATAATTAATTGATTGAGAATTCATTGATTGAGTGTTAATTATGGATCCGGATTTGAATTTATTGGTTTTCATTGAATTAATATGTTGAGATGCTAATTGGAGACTAGTTTAGTTGAAATAGGATTTGTAATCGGTATTGTGTTCCTCGTAGTGGTGGATTGGGTTATTGTGTTAGTTGGATATGGAATTGGATTGAGTTTATGTGTTATGGAAACAGAGGAGTTTTTTTAAGTTGATTTTTGTTTTTGGACTAAGTTTGGGTTGGTTATAGTTGTTCGGATGTGTTTGGGTTTCTTCGCGAGGTTGATACGAGAATTTTGAGTGGTCATATAATTGATTTGGTTAAGTTTTGAACAATTAATCCATCGATTTGTGATCGTTTGAATTACTGTTGGAATCTGGAAAATTTCCAGATCTGGAAACTTTTCTTGAAGAATTGAAGATTCATAGTGTCATACGTCATGGACTAATCACTCATTCGTTACATGCTTGATAGTCATTTGGTATCTCAGCCTAACTGATTCGTGCCACATGTCAAGTTTGTTACAACTGAATAACAACCTTATTTGTTACTATATCTGATTCGTTATTAGCTATTCATGATTGAAACCCATTCGTTATCACTCATTCGTCATCCAGGGAATCCTCATTCGTCACAAAAACTCATTCGTGCCAAGGTCATTCGCTACATAGACATCATACCATTCGTTATCATATTCGTCAGCCAATCGTTAAGATATTCGGGTGATTGATTCGTCATCTCTGAATCTTCACCATTGTTTACCACTGCTCACCATTCGTTACCATAGCCATTCATTCGTTAACATATCCATTCGTTACAAATATTTTCATTTCAAACCTTTAAGTATCAAATTTTATATCTTTTTAAGATGGCTGGTTTCTACGCACTAGCATCTCAAAATGTGTAGATGCAACAAATGTTACATCTCTATGCTGAGATTGGATCTCACTCAAAATGTCCTCGTATAATGAAATTTAGTGATTTTGCAAAATGGGAACCACGATTTAGAGCACATTTAGGGTCTGTACACCCAGGCTATTCAAGATGTCTTGATGATGTTTATACGATACCTATGATTGGTAGTGAAACCACTGGTTTTACTCCAAAGGCATTTTCTCAATATTCTCAAGAATAAAAGAAAGCTTTAGAGATTGAAACAAAGGCATACTCCACATTAACAATGGCATTACCCGACAATATTTCCCATTAAGTGGGAAGTATTAAAATTGTGCATCTTTGTTTCAGCACATTAAAATGAGAAGTATGGGTAATACTGAAGAAAGTAAGAAGGTTATGCTTAAGTTTCCATTTAGAAACTTTAATCTATTAAAAGGAAAGACTGTTGAGGAGATTCTTACAAGATTCAATCATCTTATAGCTGAGATGAATAAGTTAAAGATGGAACCTAGTGAAGTTAATAAGATTGATACTGAGAAAAATGCTCTTCCAAGTTCTTACTCGACATTTATCATGGTACTTAAAGAAAATAGTTTCTTTAAAAATGAAGATCTTACCGCAATGGAATTTATGCAAAAGATTAAAGATAGAGAGTATGACTTGAAATGGCAAAAGACATCAAAAGAAACTCTAGACCCGACTCTATATGGAGGTTGTTTACCTTTGAGTAGTTCTGCAGCTCCAGTTAATGCATTTCTTACCCAAACTTCACAAGAAGGATCATCTTCCTATAGTGATCCAAAAGTATGTTTCATGGCTTCCGGGTTTAATGACATCCCTAGGGGATCAACTGCAAATGTCTTCACTGCATCACCTAATGTAAAAATGAAGGAGGATGAACAAAATTTTGCTTTCCTTAGTGCTTTCATGACATCATATGAAAACTTGGTGGGTAGCAAGATTGCTACAAGTGAATTGACTGATGAATATTATGATCAGATTGATCCTAAAGATCTACAATTAATGGATATCAAATGGAATATGGCTATGATTGTACGAAATGTGAAGAAGTTTATGTAATGAATTGGAAAAGATTTACCATCTTTGAACAAACGAGTTGGTGTTGACAAATTGAAGGTCAAATGTTAAAATTGCCAAGAGTTTGGTCATTTTGCTAAGTAATGTGATAAGCCAAAGAAGGAATACAATGGTCTCTGTTCTCAAGACAAAAGTTCAGGAAAGACTTTTAGTAAAGTGAAAGATAAACCGTCTAGAGAAAATTCTTCAAAGGCTGCGGGATCACAAACTTTACTCACAGTTGAAGGAATTGATTGGAATCAACGGTTTTTGGGCAATAGTAATCAAGCCAATATTGTAATCTTTGATCAAGTGGAAAATTTTTAAGATGCAAGTGGAGTGGGATTTACTTCTGAAAGTGAAGTTGAAAAAGAATCAGATTCTGATGATTCATGCAATCTGCAACCAACGTTGTTTGCATGCATGGCTAAAATCGATGAGGTTAGTTCTTCTTCTGTTAAATTATCTGAAAATGTGTCATGTTCTGATTGTGAAACTGTTAAGTCAAAAATTGATTTAACTAAAGCTCATAATGACTCACTAATGAAAGAAATTGCTTCAATCAAGGATACATATAGACAATCTTTAGAGTCACAAATGAGATCTAGGGAAAAAACTGAGGGATTGTCTGTAAGTTACCATGATCTGAAAGCATAGTTTTCCGTGAAAATGACCATTAATGATAAACAATTTCAAGAAATTCTCAAACAAAGAACTAAGATAACTGAGCTTGAAAATAAGGTTTTAGAGTTGAAAAGTAAATTAGACAAGTTTAGAAATTCGTCATTTTTGTTAAATGAAATAATTAAAGTATTAGGTAAACAAAAGGGTTCTAAAAATGGTTTAGGATTTGTTGAAGTTCCTCCATCATTTCATGATGACTATTCCCAAAATCCGTTTACTAGAAAAGAAGAAATTGTAATTGAACTAGTCATGCATGAGGAGAAACCTAAACAAAGTAAAGAAGACAAATTTACTGCTTCAACTTCAACTCAAGAATCACGTATTCAAAGCAACAAAGTTTTTGTTGAGAATGTAACCATTGAGGATGTAGTTGAACCTGAAATTGTGCACAAAGACCACAACATTCCACGCTCAAATCACATTCTGTGTGAACCTCAAGAATTTGAGGAGGTTGTGTATGGTTCAAACACATCTAATGTGAAAAAGAAAAAATCTGTTAAGGTTAAATCTAAGAAATCAGAAAAACCAGAGACTTCTTATGCGGATTTGATGCGTTTCATCAATCTAACTTCTTTTATTGATAACACTGATCGAGTGTTTAAGTTAAAAGGTCTTAGCAAAGTGTTCACTGAAAAAGACATTCTACTTAATTTAATCAAGCCCAAGTTAGTCGAGAGTGTCTTTAACAATGAAACATCAATAATACAAGATCTTGAACATGCATGTGCTAAATCCAAAGTATCAAACACAACAGATCCATTGGTTAAAGCCAAACAACTATTAAAATCTGCCAAGAAAGTTCAATTTGTTAACTCAACTGGAACTGACACTTTACAGAGTTTTTCTAATTGTTCAAATCTCGATTTTTATATGAAAAGGAAATCTGTTACATTTGATGACTTGAACAAAGTGCATGTTCCTGGTGTTTTTCATCAACCTTCTGTTGCACCAGTTTCTACCAAACCACAACGTGAGTTTGTTGACATGAGAACATGCTTTTTATGTGGTGAACGTGGCCTTGTTGTAAGAAACTGTGGAATGAAGAAATCACAGAATATTCATGTTGGGATAAGTTATGGCAAAGGAAGATTGAAATCTTCTCAACCTTCTTAGAAAATGGCTAAGTATGGAAACCGAGCAAACTTAGGCCTTCGAGCAAGCCCAAACTCATTCAAGCAAGGCATTTTGCTTTCCGAGCAAAATTATCTTTTAGAAATCTTCTAAGTGTTAGTTCGAGAAAACTACACTTCATCAAGCAAGGTTGTTCTTCAAACTGGATGACAAGTGTATTTAATGTCAAAAAGGAAAGCAGCATAAATCATCTCACAAAACAAAACTCATAAACTCTGTTGAACAAGTACTTGAAATGCTTCATATGGATCTCTTTGGTCCTGTGAGTATTCCTAGTATTGGAAAGAAGCGATATTGTTTAGTGATCATTGATGATTTTTCAAGGTATACTTGGGTTTACTTTCTGAATTCCAAGGATGAGGCTGCTGAATTAATTAATGGTTGTGTGACAAGGATTGAGAATCAAATAGATGTGAGGGTGAAGGTAATGAGAAGTGAAAATTTGACTGAGTTCAAGAATGGGGTCATGACTGAATTCTGTCAAGCAAAAGGAATTCTTCAACAATGCTGTTCTCCTAGAACTCCAGAACAAAATGGAGTTGCAGAAAGAAGAAACAAAACATTGATTGAAGCTACAAGAACCATGATAGCAGATGGTTATCTACCCGTTACTTTTTGGGCGGAAGCTATCAACACTGCTTGCTATGTTCAGAACAGATTACTTCTCAACAAAAGACAAGACAAAACTCCATATGAAATTTTGTTCAAAAGAAAACCCTATATCAAGTTCCTCAAGCCTTTTGGATGGAAGTGTTCATTGTTGAATACCAAAGATTACCTGAACAAGTTTCAATCAAAATCTTTTGATTGTTTCTTTGTTGGATACTCCACATACTCAAAAGTATATAGAGTCTATGTGAAAGATCATTTGAGTGTGATTAAATCTTCAGATGTGATATTTAATGAAAATCAATTCAATACTGTTGATGGAGCATCCTGGTTATTTGATCTTGAGAAGTTAATTTAAGTCTTTCAAGATTTATCCTGAAGACTTTGATGAAACTTTGTATAGAACAAGTGTCCATGAAGAAAAATTAGAAAAAAAGGTTGACTTGGACAAATTATGGTCCAAGGTTGCTGACAAAAATGCTAAATTCTTTTTTGATAAAAATGCTTCTGACAATGAATAAGAAGAAGAGCAAAATGATGATCTTGAGCAACCACATGTTCAAGAAAATCCTGTCATGAATGATGTACAACCTGATAATCAGAATGATCAAGAACAAGCTGAAAGACAATCAACTTTTGAAACTTTGTTTCAAACTTTGAACATTGGAAGTGACATTGCTTCAACATCCCAACAAAATGTTGAAGAGGAGGTTGAAACGAACTATACAGCATCGGAATTGGTCACTGAGGAACCTGATCTCAATGATACAAATCTTGACTCAGATATTACTTCAAACCAAATAATCCAAACTTCCTTTGTGGAAAGAAATCATCCAACTGAGAACATAATAGGTGACCTTTATTAACGAGTACCATGAAGTGCATCTGAATCTTCAAACATTTGTTTGTACTCCTGCTTCCTATCCCAAATTGAACCCAAGAACATTGTTTAAGTATTGAAAGACAACAGTTGGGTAGAAGCAATGCAAGAGGAGTTGGCTCAATTCAGAAACTTGCAAGTATGAGAACTTGTGGATAAGCCAAGAGGAAAGTTTGAAATAGGTACCAAATGGGTTTTCATAAGTAAAAAGGATGAAAGAGGGATTTTCATGAAAAAGAAAGCAAGACTAGTTGCTCTAGGATGCTTACAAGAGGAATTATTGATTTTGAGGAAGTGTTTGCACCAGTGGCAAGGCTAGAAGCAATCATAATATTTTTAGCCTATGCTGCTTCTAAGAACATCAGAGTATTTCAACTAGACATCAAATCTGCTTTCTTAAATGGAAAGATTAAAGAGGAGGTGTATGTGACTCAACCTCCAGGTTTTGAGGATCCTGAGTTTCCTAATAGAGTCTATAAATTGAACAAAGCTCTATATGGACTACATCAAGCTCCAAGATCTTGGTATGATGAGTTATCAAACCATCTTCTTATGAATGGTTTTCATAGGGGAGCCATTGATAAGACCCTCTTCTACAAGAAAAGAGAAAGATATTTGCTCCTTGTTCAAGTTTATGTTAATGATATCATCTTTGGGTCTACAAATGAAAACATGTGTTTGGAATTTGAGGAAGTTTTGAAGTCTAAATACTGCATGAGCTCAATGGGTGAAATGAATTTCTTTCTAGGTTTGAAAGTTCAACAAAAGAAGGATGGTATATTCATTTGTCAATTAAAGTATGTGCAAGACATTTTGAACAAGTTAAAATGCCAAGACTTGAAAACTGCTTCTACTCCACTGAACACACATGAGAAGATGATAGCTGATGAAAAGGGGGAGCCTGTTGATGAAAAGGGGGAGCCTGTTGATGAACATGAAATGAAAAGGGGGAGCCTAAGATTGGATCAATAATGTACCTAACTGCTTTAAGACCTGATATTATGTTTGCTATATGTGTGTGTGCAAGATTCTAATCATGTCCAAAAGTGTCTCATATGACTGCTGTCAACAGGATCTTTAGATATTTGAAAGGAAAACGTGATTTGGGGATATGGTATCCTAAGAACCATGCCGTTGATCTACTTTCTTACACTGATAGTGACTATGATGGCTGCAACATGAGAAGGAAGTCTACATCAGGTGGATGTCAATTCTTGGGAGACAGGCTGGTGTCATGGCAATGCAAGAAGCAAACAACTGTGTCAATCTCTACTGCTGAAGTTGAGTATATTGTTGCATCTTCTTGCTGTGCACAAGTCCTTTGGATTCAAAATTAATTGATGGACTATGGTTTGAATTACCTGAACACCCCCATTTTTATTGATAATACTGCTGCTATGTTCATAGTTAAGAACCCAGTCCAACATTCAAAGACCAAGCACATTGAAATCAGTCACCATTTCATTAGAGATTGCAGTGAGAAAGATCTTAATGAAATGAAAATGGTTGATACTAGTGACAACTTGGCAGATTTATTCACCAAGCCACTAGAGAAAACCAGATTTCACTTTCTACTGAAAGCTTTAGGAATGATCAACTCTGATGAAGTCTAATTGATGATATGTGCCCATTGTGCTAACTGATTATCTTTCAAAAGGGTCTTGGGTGAGTAAGTTGTGTTGTGTGCTTGATTTTGTAATTTTGATTGACTGTTGTGTGCTTTAAATGATCCAGTTTGACTTAGGTAACAGTGATACTTAAGGTCTGTTTTTGAGCATTGAGTGTGATATACTGATAAGTGAATCATATGTTGTGCATTGATGAATCTGCATGCTTATCTGATATCTTGAATATGTTAAATGATATAAAATAATGAAGTGCTTAGGACATAATAGATTATGTATAATTAATCTTTGTTGAATATTATGTTAGTATGATTGTGTTAATGCATGACATTTGTTCTCTGATCATTCTTGAATATGGTACATCTTGTGTCAAAACTGTGAGTCTGTGTTAAACTTGTATTCTCAAATGAATATTTTCAAAAGAAGGTTTTCCAAGAAAATCATTTTTGACAAACTGAGCAAGTTGATGGTGAAGAGATAAGATTATTCAATTCAAGCTTTGTAGAAGCTTAAAAGGTTTGCAATGAAAATTGATCCAACCTTTGGGAAATGATAGTAGATTGTTTATCTATACCAATCATATGGATTTAATTGGCTAAGAAGACTATTAGAGCAGTCATTAATAAGTATGGCTGACTTTCCATGATGTGTAAAAGCTGAGGTGATATAAACATAATGAAAATGCTAAGCTTAATGTGGAGATACATTGCTGAATATGCATGTTTCAAGATAAATCTCTCCGAATGATAGGCAGAAAAGTGATTACCCAGTCATACACGAGCCTGTTGGTATTTGGTCACCAAAAATTTAAATATCTTATGTATATGACAAAGAACAAATGTGAGCAAAAATTTTCACATCAACAAAAAGTTTATAAATGTTCACAAGTTTTGTAAGAAAAACAAGCATGAGGGTTAAAACTAGAACTACAGAGGTGGGACATCATTATAAGTCCTTTGACACCTTGAATGAAAGGTCTGTAAGTCCGAACTGCGTGGCATGTAAGTCCAACGTTCAACCTCAAATGTTTGAAAATTTTGAAAAGAAAAATCCATTAAGAAAATTTATATGTTTTGTCATAAAAATTTTGACCAAATATCAGGGGGTTGAAGTCAATTTGGGGTGATCTGCGGAAAGCTAAATAAGCTTTGAGTAGAGATATGGAACATCATAGTGCAATAAGTGTTATCCATTTTTGCATTATGCAACTAATTGAACTTTAAGCATATCACCAAAATGTTATGAAATTCATGCTAAGTTAATACATGCTATTAACCTGCATATATGTCATAATAATGCTGAAAATGAAGTATTGAAAGGTGAATTAATCAATATGATCCCATGTTGAGATCTTTTCATAAAAAGAAAAGGATTTGAAAAGAGAAAACCGAAATTTGATCTAATAATGCACCATTTGCTCTTAAACTCTGAAATTTAATGAGAAAACTGCTTGATGTAAAGTTTAAGTAAAAAAGTGTTGCATTTTATCTTGAATATGTCTGCATTTGTTATTTAGAGTAAACTTTGATTTTTTTAAACCTTCAAGTAAACTTAAAAGTTATTATTTGAAGTTTTTAATTCATTCGAGCATACTTGTTACTTATTTGCTTTAAAAATAGTTATTCATAAATTTTTGAGTATACTTTAATGATCATGTATTTTCGAGTACACTTGGTTGATTAGAAGATCATCTCATTCGAGTACACTTGATATATATGATACATGTTTGAATATGCTTTAAATATGTGTTTCGAGTAAACTTTAGTGCTTTTATTTGAAATATGTGTTTATCAAGCATACTTTATGATTTTGACCTTAGAATGATCAAAGTGAATATTTTTCGAGTAATCTTAAGTATTTACTTAATGTTTAGCTCTATCGAGTAAACATGGTAAATGTGTCGAGCATACTTGATAAATATTGATTTACGTGGTTATTAAATATGCCTGAATACTTTCTTTGAAATTGCAAATGTTTTCAAGTAAACTTCATTTCTCGAGCAAACTTCATGCTTTGAGCACACTTATTTATTCTTACAATAGTTCAAGTGTTTCTTCAAGCATACTTGCAAATTTCAAGTACTTTCGAGAAATCTTTACTCCACGAGTACACTTTATGCTTTGAGCATACTTGCATTTTATTATATCAAGTATTCTTAAGCATACTTTGAACTTTTGAAGTATTGTCGAGTAAACTATGTTTTCGAGTATACTTGAGTGAACATCTCTGATATTTGTTATTTCTTAACTTGTCTAAGTGAAATCGAGTAAACTTCATGACGATAAGGTATTAGAGTAGGGCTGACAATTAGAAATATCTCTAAGTTTCTATTTTGGGATCTTTATTGATCTCGAGTAAGGTTGCGTATTTGATATATTATACTTGATTATTCAACTTATGATTTATTTCTCGAGCAATCTTGTATATTCGAGTAAGCTTCCTTCATTTTATCTACTTGTTTATTTTTAATTACTTTAAATACATAAGCAAACTTTGGGAACGAGCAAGCTTTTGAAAGACTACTTTATCGAGCAAACTTTATGCAAGATTATTTAAAATTGGGTTTTTGGCAGTATTCTCTCACTAAATAACAAAATTCATTTAAAACCCACTTTTAAATATACACTGAGTACATTATAAAAGGGGGACTTAGAAAAATTTTCATTTCACCTTTTTTCCCTCTTTCTCTTTTGCACTTTTACCGAATTGCTCGTTACCCAGAATCTGAATCGTTTACTAAAATTTCTAACCTAAATTGGTCATCCAACTAATTCCGACTCGGTAAGCTTCAATTAAATGATTTTCCACACTCATTGTATCGGTTTAGGGCTTCAATTTCAAGTTTACTGACATCTCTGTTTTCTGTGTAGGTTACTAATTTGTCGAAGAACAGGTTCTTAAAGACTATCTTTCATTTCTTCTTCAAATATAACTTACTACATGACAAAGTTTTGAACTTTAATGAACTGACATGTGCTTTGAATGCATCTTTGTCTCTGATTGTGTAGAAATGGTGTGTCCTTTCGAGAAGAAGCATAACATGTGCGCCTTTCTTCAAGTAACGGAGGAGAATAGGCCTGTAGAACTTATGATATAGTGTATTCTTCGCTCAAATCTACGGTTTGCCCTTATAGAAAGCCCAATTATTTACAGAAACCACCATTTGGACTTCTTAAATTCAACCCAATTGGAAGATGATATAAATGGAAGACGAATCGAAGTAACTATAGCTAGCCATGAGATCGAGATCACTGAGAATTTAATACGGGCCAGTCTCCAACTACAAGATGATGTGGATGCTCCGATACATTTTACTACCCATAGATTGTTTAGGATTTTCCAAGAGACAATGGAATATCAAGGAGATGTGCATGAAGGACAATTCAAGAAGGGGATGTTTCACATCCTGTATAGATTTCTTATAAATCACATTATACAGGGCTTTACACCAAGGAGGGGTACTTGGACCCTCATGAGCAGGGAAATTGCAAATGCTACTGTTGCAATCATATACAATCGGCCATTCAATTTTTCAAGACATATATTTGAATGCCTGGTGGTTAATCTAAAGAAGAGAAGGAATGGCAGATTTTTGGTGTATCCCAGATTTTTACAAATCATATTCAACATTCTTTGCCCAAATCTACCAACCTTGGGCCTACCACATGTACTGCAAGACCCAAACGTTTATAGAAGAATTGCAAGGTTGGGGGCTACAAGTAATTTCAATCCTGAAGTTGAGTATGACATTCTTCCATGGTTGACTGACAACAACATTGAAATCATAGATGTATCAGAATCATCACAGGTAACCAGTGATGAAGAAGAAAGTGAGGATGATGATGGAACTGAGTCCGATGACGATAATGACGGTGGAGATAATGATGATGTTGAACAAAATGTTGTGTAGGAGGAGGATATTGTGGATATAAATGATGTGATGACTGATGCGGCTCAGGTTGAGACAACAACCTTAGACAACCCTATTCCTACACCACCCACCTCACCCCAAACCTAATCACCACCACACTACCAAACCCAAGATCCATACATTCCATCCCCATTAACTTCACCACTAAGCCAAACCCAAACCCAAATACCAGATAAACTTGAACATGAACCTTACATACCTGAATACGTTCTAGCCCACCTTATAAATCAACCCAATACACCATACCAATCACTAACACATTCCCAAAAATTTGACCAATCACATATCCTAACTTTCTAAATCATAAACACATATACACCTATAATCCAAACCAGAAACCCATTACCCTCAACTAGTGAAAACATCATAGAAAGCCCACCTCATGAAACTCACCAAACCCAAATTCCTAACCCATTTCCATTCTCATCAATAAACTCCCCTTCCCCTGATGCTAGACTAAGATTGTTGGACATACACATGGATGTACTCATTGAAAGCATTGATTTGAAGAGGATATGAGCAGTTGAAAAAGAAGAATGTTGATTTACAATCAAAGTTAGAACATGCTCTATCAAAAATTCAAACCCTGGTCAGTGAGGTTGAGAAGACCTCAGCTGCACCAAAACAGAGGGAGAATTTTCCTGTATATGAAACATATAATGTAACTATATGTGATGATGTTTTAAAATCACTTGTTGATATGTATGGAAGTGAGGAAGAGGAGGATGAAGAGGAGGAGAGAGGTGATGAGGGTTATGAGGCTGATGTATCTGAAAAAATTGTTCAAGAGTATAACTTAAATGAAAATGATGATTTGGTGGTGGAAAAGACTTTGATAGATGAAGCTGAGAGGGAGGTAGAAAATATTGTAGACGAGATTGTAAAGGAGACTGATGATGCCCTAACTGAAGTACAAACAGACAAAACAGTTGAGGCTGATAATGTTACTGAGGAGATGATGATCTCAGGAGACACAATAGTTTTAACTGATAAAACTGAAGAGTTGATTGATAATGATGATGTGACATCAAAGTTAAAGGAGGTGGATGATGAACTAAAATGAACTATTTTATGAGATTGATAATTTTCCTAATGACTTCCCACCAACCGTGGTGACAAAAATAGGTCCATCCAGACCAGAAACTGTTGAAGAAGAGAATAGGAGGTTAAAAGGGAAGGCAGTGGCTGAATTTCAGAGGGAAATAATTACAAGGTTTTTATCTGATAAAGAAATTGAGGAGCAAAGAATCATTATGGAGGAGATTGAATTAAACAAGAACCTTGATGAAGAAAAGGGGAAATTTAACAAGAAGTAATAGAAGGGTTGCTGAGGTTGCAGCAGACTGAAGAGGCTGACAACTCACTTGCCATTGTTATATATAATTTCCAGCAACCCAAATTCCCCGAAGCTGATGTAAAATCTCCTGAGCATGAACAAACCATATCCACTGCTACTAATAAGCATGACTTTGAGAACTCTGATAGGCACTTCGTGTCTGACATTCATGATGCCAAAACAATTCAAGATGAGATGGTAAAGAAGGCCAATGAAATGATGAATCAAAGCTTGATTGATGATATAAAGAAGGATGAGAAGAGCTGGCCTACTGATCTTTTAATATATGTGAGGAAGTGGAAGAGGTATGGAATAAATAAGATTCCGGAGGAAGCTCTACCAAAGAATAAGAAGAAGAGAGGGATCAATATTGTACCTTTACAATCTGTTAAACCTTATGAGTATATGGAGAATGAACCCAAGATTGATGCCTTAATTGATCTGTCTGGCTCTGAAGATGATATGACTGATTCTCCTCATGTGAACATGACTGAAATTCACAGAGAGAATATTCAAACTATGCTTGATGATACTAAAAGGGAAAATCCCAAAATCATAAGTCTAATGCATCATGGATATGAATTTGAAAATCTGGCCTTAATGACTAATGAAGAGCTGGATTTTTTGATTGAAGAGAAGGTAAAAGAGTTGAATAAAATATGGGAGATAAAGAACAAAAACACCCAAAGATATCTAGCTTATCTAAGGCTTCATAATTTTGTATAGACAAACAGTTAAGCCACATGAGCTATGATGATCTTGAAGGTGTCTACAATTCAACAATAAAAAGATTAAAAGAAGAAAAGTGGGAAAGAATGAAAAATAAAGCTGCTAATCAAAAAGACAAACTTGAGAAAATATAAAGCAAATATGGTGGTAAATTCAAGTTTTTGATTGATCATGGTGTTGTTGTGAATATGAGTAAGAAATATGTTGAAGAAAGATTCAAGAAAATTTCTGAGAAAATCCACTCTGATTCAACTCCTGGTAAAAGAAAATCAAGACTGATGACTTTAGTTGAGAAATAGAAAAAGGCATGGGAGGATGAGAAAGAAGTGTTTTTAGAGAGATTGATGACAACTAGAGAAGAGGGGGAGAAAGTAAAGAAGATGAGCTCCAAAGAAAAATTAAACCTTTATGAGTATGAGCTTGGCAAATATAACGAGAAGAAGGAAAGCAAGTCAAAACCAACTCAGACTCCTCCTCTGATTCAAGTGAAGAAAAAACCGATTGAGAAAGTGAACTTGCTGCCTTGGGAAGATAAAAACATAATCAAAACTTTGAAGGGTTTAATGATGAGCAAGGGCATGACAGAGAATGTATTTGATAATCTTGGTAAAGCTCAATTGAAAGAACTGTTCTATACTAAGAAAGAAAACTGGGAAAAGTTAGAGGAATAACAAAGAAGATTGTTGTCCTTTCAGTGTGGACCAAGGAGGGAACCTATCCAGACCCAAAGATCTACCCCATCTGAGCCATTTGACAAAAATGTTATGGAAATGATTACAACTCTGGCCAAATAAGGAGGAGACTATCTCAAACTGATGATGATGTCAAAGGATCAGATTGTGAATCTTTATGAGCAAATTGGGCATGTGAGAAGACCTTTACCTAAAAGGAAATATACTCCAAGGGCCTCCACAATAAGTGTCCCAATACCAACAACAAGATCTACACTTCAGAGACAACAAAGGCCACCGACTGATGTGGACCTACCAAAGAAATTATACTTTGATGCAAGAACAAAAACTCTGAAAGTAATAATGTCCAGTGGTTCTTTAGAGAACATTATTTTCAAAGATGATTTTCAGGAGTACAAGAAGGAGCAATTGGAGGAAATGGCAAAGATGAATTTATATGACTATCAAGATAGACAGAGGTTTGCCGGACAACAAAGGAATGAACTTTCTAGATATTTGAAAGAACAATCTAAGAATGGATTTCCTTTATTAAACAAAAAGAGGAAGCTGGAACTCTCAAACTTTGAAAGAACCAAAAGGCAGAGGAAAATGAAAGATATAATGATGATTGAGGCTTCGTACAAACAGACAACTAGATATTCAAATCCTCTTGCCAACATGAGAGAGAGTGTATAAGTAGGAGGCAGTAGATGACCAGGCCCAGCTATGAGGTCCAGAAAAATGGCTGGATTTCCAAGATAGTCTTTGAACCAAAAGACCAATCCTTTATCTTAAGAAATTCTAATGGACTGACCTTGGGAATTATCATGAATGACACTTATTTAGAGTTTCATCATGTGGAGGATCTTGAGGAGATAATCAGATGGAATTTGTCTTCTCAACATCCACACCACAGGGAGATCTCACTTTTTAAAGAAAAGGCTGCTGCTATTAAGTTTGACAGAAGGATAGAAAGTGGGAGCTCAAGAAGATGAAGACTTATTTATCTTTATGTTAAATTTAATTTGTAATGTCCATGAGATAGAATTTTGCCATGTAATTTTTCCTTCAAGTAATGTAATTTTACTTTTGAAAATTTGATGTGTATTTTTGAAAAGTGTATGTAACTAACAAGTGTTTTGGTGTAGCTGAGGTTGTTCCAATCTAGGGGGGGATTGTTGGGATAAGATTATGGCAAAGGAAGATTTTAATCTTCTCAACCTTCTTAGAAAATGTCTAAGTATGGAAAGCAAGCAAACTTAGGCCTTCGAGCAAGGCCAAACTCAATCAAGCAAGGTATTTTGCTTTCCGAGCAAAGTTATCTTTTAGAAATCTTCTAAGTGTTAGTTCGCGCAAACTACACTTCATCAAGCAAGGTTTTTCTTCATGTCAAGCAAGGTTTGTTTCAGGGCAAACTCTTAACTTAACCATGCTAAGACCAAGTATATTGGTGGATCGAGCAAGGTTCAATAAACAGTGGTCCCATCATACTTGAAGGAAGTTCATTGAAGAAATTACTGAGGACTTCAAACGAGCAAGGTTCAACCTCGAGGAAGCTACAGTGTCACCAACACATTTAATTTGTTCAAATAAGTTAAGTAACAAAAGGTTGAAGGGATTCAAGAAGAACAAGTTTGCTCGTAGGATACATATCGAGCAAAGTTTGATATAAATCAGAAGATTAAAGTCTGCTTGAAGAATATTTTCTTTGGAAAATATTCTAAGTAAAGCTTACTCGGAGAATTGTTCCAAGCACACTTAATGGTTACCAGTTCTGCTCGACAAAGACAAAAGCTTCCAAGCTTACTCGAAGACCTGTTTACACTTAGTAATTTTTGTAATATGTTTGAATATGTTTAGTATCAATCATAAGGGTTTCTAGAGGGAATGTCAGGTGTGCCTATATAAGGAAACTTTAGGGCACGCCTATGATAACGAACACTGAGCGAATATTGTGATTTGACGGCTGTCTCTTTCCTGAAAAGAATATCTTTGTACGAAAAAGCTGCCACAAATACAAACATACCACCTAGAAACCCTAATGGATTTTTGTTGTATTCTTCACAATATAAAGGGAAATCTTTTGAGTGAATTTGTGTGTTTGTTACTTTTCTGTCCGTATCAGCAATCATTTGAGTATCATTGTTTCCGCCTTTGATAGTCACCATTCTTTCACAAAAGTAGTATTTTCGTAACCGTCTTGTCACACATTTGTGTTGGTTACGATAATGATTATTGTGAGCCTAAGTGAGACAATCGGGACCCGACAATTGATCCACTTATCCGAGAACAATCCAAAACAGTTCCTTTAATTAAAGAAATTCTGAAAAGACCCATGTCTTGTGATGATGAAACCATATATAGTGTTTTCCAATATGAATCCACGCAAGGTGATTCATGTTGATGAAAGCAATGTTAAGTTAAAACCCAAGTTTGTTCCTATGGAACCAATTTGTAAAAATGAGAACAAAAAAGTAGTTCAAGCTGCATACTTGAGAAGAAAGTTGAAAAGGCCCGTGACTTATTCAAAAGCAGCTAAACCACATTTGGATTCAATCAAAATTAATTCTTTAAGTGAAATTAAAGAGGTTCCCAAGACTGAGGCATGGGTTGCCTTTTTGAACTAATCATTTTACCTATGTGTGCAGAGTTTATCCAAGACTATATCTGGTGAAAAATGGATTATGCATAGTGGATGCTCTCGTCACATTACCAGCAACATCAACCTACTATCAGTTGCTAAGAATATTCAAGGAGGTTATGTAGCTTTCGCGGGTAATTCTAGGGGAATGATTACAAAAGAAGGAGATGTGTCAAATGATCGTATTACATTTGAGAAAGTAAATTATTATAATAAAGTGGATCACAATTTGTTGAGCGTGTCTCAAATTTGTGATAAAATGTATACCACTATATTTACTAACAAGGAGTGCATAATACTCAAACCAGGACATGTCATTCCAGAAGACATGGTTGTTATGCGGTCTCCTCGGTTAAATGATATTTATGTACTTAATATGAGTACTAAAGTATCGACTACAACTTCTGTTGAAACGTGTTTTTGTCTTAAAAGCAACTGAGAAAGACTCGATTCTGTGGCATAGGCGTATGGGCCACATTCATGTTAGAAAGATGAACTATCTGATTGCAAATCATTTGGTGGATGGGGTTTCCCTGAAACACTTCAAGCTGACCGATCACTGTGTTGCATGCAAAAAGGGCAAACAAAAGAAGAAGTCACACCCGTATAAGTTAATTAATTCCATTGATGCTCCTTTGGAACGACTTCATATGGATTTGTATGGTCCTGTGAATCGTGCGAGTATTGTGGAGATTGGTACTGTCTAGTTGTCAATGATGACTATTCAAGATACTCATGGGTGTTATTTATGAGTTCTAAAGATCAAACACCTATTATTGTTCGAAATTTAATCACGAAGATCGAATCACTGTACAAACACAAGGTGAGACGTATTCGGAATGATAATGGCACGGAGTTTAAGAATACCATATTGGACTTCTTTTGTATCCAGAAGGAATCCATTGAGAATATAGTGCTCCATATGTGCCTCAGCAGAATGGTGTTGCTAAAAGGAAGAACCAAACACTGATTGAAGTTGCAAGAACAATGTTAGCAGATTCAAAGCTTCCTGTCCAATTTTGGAATAAGGGGATGAACAATGCTTGCTACACGCTTAATCGTGTTCTGATTGTGAAGAAGTTGCAAAAGACAAGTTATGAGCTTCTGAACAATCGAGAACCTAACTTAAAGTTTTTGGAACCTTTCAGGTGTCCTTGCACCATGTTGAAAGGAGACACAGAAAAATTCGAAGAAAATGCTATTGAAGGTTATTTCTTGGGCTATGCATCGCCTAAAAAACGGGTTTTCCACTTCTCTTTGGGTTGTGTTGAATAGTGGTACCATGTTGATTGTAAACGATACACAAAACCTCCTGCTGGCAAGGGTCCTGATTGGATGTTTGACTGTGAAAGTTTATTTAATTCTTTCACTCCCATAATTGATCAACCTGACGAAGAATTGGTGCTAGCATATTTAGAAGATCATATATTTTCCACACCGAGATCTTTAAATTCTAATTATGATAATGTACAAGATGATCTTCCTGATACGTCTGATGTTATTTATATTTCATCAGATGATGGTCATTTTGTTGATTCCTCTTCAGTTCCATTTCCTGAAACTCATGATATTGGTGAATCATCTCATGATGCTGAAGAGAATCTTACTAATTTAAGTGATAATGTTGTTGTACCTGAGAATTTGACTCTTCAGATTCATACGTCTCATCCCTAGGACAACATCATTGGTAATCTTGATGTTGGTGTTCAAACACGTCATCAGCTTTTTAATTCGAGTGACGTTAATGTACTGTGTGCATATGCCGATATGCATTTATTAGGAATCATGAATCTCGCTAAATACACTTGCTTTCTGTCACAAATCGAACCGACAAGTATTCGTATGGCGCTTTAAGATTCTTTATGGGTAGAAGCAATGCAAGAGGAACTACAACAATTCAGTCAACTGGGTGTTTGGGATCTCATTGATAAGTCTGATAGAGTTAAGAAACCAATCCCGACCAAAATTGTATTTAAATGTAAAAAGGATGATCGTGGGGTCATTGTTTAGAAATAAAGCACACTTGGTTGTGCAAGGATTTCATCAGCAAGAAGACGTAGACTATACAGAAGTATATGTTCTAATTGCACGATTGGAGGCTATGCGAATATTTTTGGCCTATGCAGCTTTCAAGAATATTAAGGATTATCAAATGGACGTCAAGAGTGCGTTTCTCAATGGGGAACTTCATGAAGAGGTGGGTTTGTGAAGCAGCCTCCTGGTTTTGAAGATCCGGACTATTTTGACTGTGTTTACCGATTAAACAAGGCACTTTATGGTCTACACCAAGCCCCGAGAGCTTGGTACGGCACACTTGTTGACCATTTGACTGATAATGGCTTCAAACGAGGAACTGTGGATTGTACTCTCTTTTATAAGACTGTTAGAGATGATTTGCTCCTCGTCCAGATATATGTCAATGACATCATATTTGGTTCTACAAATGACAAGATGTGTAAGGATTTTGAGAAGTCTATGCAGACGAAATTTGAAATGAGCTCGAATGGGGAGATTAATTGCTTCTTAGGGTTGCAGGTTCATTAGTCTGATACTGGAACTTTTATTCATCAGACGAAATATGTGAACGATGTCTTGAGCCGATTCAAGATAACTGCCGGAAAAATTTCGACACCTCTTCCCGTGGGTCACAATTTGTCAGCGGATGAATTGGAGGATACTATAGATCCAACCCTGTACCGAGAAATGATAGTTTCTTTAATGTATCTAACTGCTTCTCGTCCTGTTATCATGTTCGTTGTTTGTTTAAGTGCCATGTACAATTCGAGTCCCTGATTGGCTCATCTGGCGCTATCTGAGGGGTAATCCTGACACCGAGTTATGGTATCCCTAAGATGATAGCTTTGAACTCACTGCGTTTTCCGATTCGGACTATGGAGGATGCAAGATCAACTTCAAGTCAACTACAACAGGTTGTCAATTTCTACGAAGCCGGCTTGTTTCCTGGCAGTGTAAGAAGTAGAAAACGGTATCCATTTCAACCGTAGAAGTAGAGTATGTGGCGGCCTCGAGTTGCTGTTCACAGGTTATTTGGATCCAGCAACACTTGCGGGATTACAGTTTGAAGTTTCTTACTACTCCCATATTTATTGATAACTCAGCTGCTATATGTATCACGAAGAACCCCGTGCACTAGTCTAAGACGAAGCATATCGAAATTCGAAATCATTTTATCCGTGATTGTTTTGAAAAGAAATTAATTGATTTAGAGAAGGTGCACACAGATTTTCAGAAAGCAGATATGTTTTCCAAAGCTTTTGATAAAACTCGCTTTAACTTTTTTGCTTGGTTTAAACGGATTGAAAACTCTTGCTGATATCCTTAAGCTCGGATAAACAAATTTTTTTTTGTACAGTTTTTAGTTTTACTTTGGTTATTTTATTGTTTTGGGTTTTGGGGGAGAAAACGGGAAAATTACAAAAATATTGTGATTTCTGTTTTTATAGAGAAAAACCAAAAACATGAAAATATTTCAAAAAGGCAAAAACATTAAAAAATTGCTCCTCAAAAATGAGTTTTGAAGCAAAAAAGAGAAAATGATAGTACATTGATCATCTAGTCACATATTCAGAACGAAATAAGCTTAAAAGACCGAGTGCTTAATTGCATTGAACTATTGATAGGTCTTAAACAAACTGTTAAGGTAAAGTATGTGATATAAATATAAAGAACTGCCAAATTGAAAGATGTGTTAGTCTCTTCCAAAAGTTTCGGTAATGAAGACAGAAATGTAATAGCCTATCATACTCAAGCCTTATGTCTGTTTGATCAACAAAAACAAAATTCTGAATAGAATGCATCTAGTTTATGCTTAACACATCAACGGTGTATGGTCTTATGTCCTAAAATCCTGTATTGATGGGATGCATCCCGTTTCTGGACACTGTGAGTCTTTATGCGGCTTAATTATCTGGGTATTCATAAACATGAGTATTTCAAATGCTTTTAGAGCGAACCCAAAGTCATTAAACTTGATCACTGCTATACATCGTACAAACTCATTACTGACTTGATCAAAATCCACTGTTAGTCATATATTGTTCCACCATAACGTGCGTCTTAATACTAGTAAGAAACGGACCCTAGGGGATACAATGTCTGTAAGCCTACAGATGAACTCGTGCATACTCACTCATAGTAAAGGAAGCTTGGTGTATTGCTTGATAACATGGGTATACCTTGTAGTGGGGATTATGAACTTAGATTGCTTATAAATCTATTAAACTATATTTTGATCAACAACATAATGGTTTAAGTCAAGTCGGAGGTGACATGGTAAAAGTCAAACTAGGCCTGAACCGAGATTAGGGGCTGATAGTTTTTGATATTTTGTGCCTTAGTTGAAAATTAAATCATATCACAAAAATACTCGAAGGTTTGTTATAAAATATAAGTGAATAACAATATCAATGACCGACTTAACGCCAGTCATAATAACGATGAAATATAAAACTGAGATGGAAGGACGATTTAATCAATATGATTCTCTGTTCAACTTACAAAATATGTACTGCTTTCGTAGAATAAATTTCATATTTGTCTTTGTTTTCTTTTGTTTTAATTCAAATATATACAAAAATCCATAAATATTGTGCTTTTAGTTTATTTTCTGCTTTATTTTCGATTTTCGAGCTAAAGGGTACAAATTTGAAAAAGAAAATACCAAAAAGATTTTCCGACGTTTTTATTTAATTCTTTTATTTAATAGATTTAAGTTAATTGGTTTAACTTATGTGCACGTTAAGGTATTGCTTCTTACTCCGAGTGGTAAGAATCTTAAGGTAAAGTTCATCGGGACACGGGGTTTCGATGCATTATTTAGTTCTTGAATCTTGATAAAAATGTTTTCATTTTTTTATTGCTATTCGCTATGAGTATTAATAACGAATGGAGTCCATTCGCTATCTATATTGATAAAGAATGAGGGTCATTCATTTTTTAACTGTATAACGAATAAGCTTATTTGTTTCGTTATCATCATTCGCTTCCGCTACACTGATAAAGTATGACCTCATTCGTCATTAATATCGATAACGAAGGAAGAACGAATCTTGATTGATTCGTTATGAAAGTTAACTTAAGCTTGATTTGTTAACATTGTTTAACAGATGCTACAACGAATATGAGACATTCGTTATTTTGAATTAACGAATGAGTCTATTCGTTTGCTTAGGTTTGTGTGCAGATCTAGACGTATATATTGAATAGTGGGTGAACAAATCAATCCATTCGTTCACCTCGTTTAAAGCAATATCAGAAAGAAACTCTGTCAATTTTCCTCAGAAATTCAAACTTTATTAAATCGATTTTTGTTGATCCCTTAAGAATTCTAAGGTATATATTAGTCAAACGCAATGAGTTTCGTCGAATTTCATCCATGTTTGATAGGTTAAATAATCGTTTTATTAACCGGGTTAATACAATGAACTAGAACTCAATATTAACATGTGTTTTAACCTTAGTAGTTGATTAGGGTTTCTCAACGATGTCATTCCGAGTGTGTTGAGACAATTTGTGTATAGTTTCATCGTTGTTCATGGTTCAGTTGATTTCAGGGTGCATGTTGACTGTCTGGGTTTCTAATTAATTTTGACTTTGACAAATTAAGTCAAATTTAGATAATTATTGGTATCTATTCGTTATGAACAACGAATAACTGGTCATTCATGTCTGAAAGAAATGAATGAACTCATTCGTTGAACATTCATAACGAATAAGCCTCATTCGTGTCATTATGTAACGAATAAACCTTCATTCGCTCCATATAATTGACGAATGGACTCATTCGGTAAGATGATAACAACAAATCATGCCATTCGTTCATTCGTTATGACGAATGGTGTCCTTCGTTATAACGAATGATACCATTCGTCATAACGAATGAGTTACCGAATGATAATTGTAAATTTTTAAACAGAATTCAATTTATTTAAATATAAATTGAAATTTGATTTAAGTTAACATTATGTTCGTTTTTACTAATTCTCGGGTTTGTGTATTTATAGAAATGGCTGATGAAATGATACATAATGCTCCAGCTGTCGACCCACAACCTGGTGCTCAACAAGAACAACCTCTTGTACAACAATAACAGATTGAAGATGCTCCTGCATTAGCATATGACAAGAAGCATAATATTTGTGCGTTTGTGCAAGATAATTTTGCTGATCAAGACGTCTTTGGAGACATTATTACATTCTTACGTCGATCCCAGATTTATCGTGCTTTAACCGCTGATGTCTTAACGTAATTCGTCCTTTCTGGGATTCAGCTAAGTATGTGGAGTCCTAGAACCACATCGTAGCCGAGATCAACAAGACGACTATCACTATCACTCCTGGTGTGATACGTCGGGTGCTAAGATTTGCTGACAACATAGATCTTCCATGTGAATTCGATAAGGCGTAGATACGTGGATTATTTTGGAGATTGTTTTACACTAGAGACCTTGATCATTCCAAATATAACAAGGCGTACTTGTGTGCTCCATACAAGTATTTATTACACGTCTTGATTCATTACCTTGACGAATGTCGAATAATGCTACAATCCGCTTTAGTTGCTCTAATATTAAACAAACCGTTCAACTTCTCCGAGTTTATCTTCTTCCATCTAAAGGAGAATTGTTTGGTTAAGAATCATCGGAACAAGTTTCTTATGTAACCATGATTCGTGCAGCTATTTATTTAGGACTTGATTCCTGATTTGGTGAGTGATCAGTCGTCACAAATGATGTGTTTGAAATTAGAACACATGAAGGCTGGTACGATAAAGAGAATGACGACATATCGCAATCAAGCACCTGAAGATCGTCCAAGGTCCAAACGACTAATTGGTCATTTAGTGAATCCGGATTATGTATGTCCTTCTAATGATCGTTGGATCCATGACGACGCGGATTCTGAACCTGAAGAGGGAACAGGTGGGAACGATGGTGATGATGGTGGTAATGATGAGGGTGGAGATGTTGGAAATAGGGGTGATGGACGACGAGCTGACGTTGAGGCAGCCAGTTCATATGCTGCTCAACGTAAACGCAAGGGCAAGGAAAAGCTTCAATATCAACCACCAAAGCGTCAGATTAGGCACGGTTCAAGTGTGGAGATAGGTCCACAAGTGCCTAGGTCGTCTGTGCAACAAAGGCCGGTGGTGTCGCTTACCGTTAGCACCCCGACAATTACTCTAATGACGACTGCATCATCCGATCCGAGGTTTGGCTCGATTCCTCAATCGATACTAACTCCTATGCATACACCTCTTATGAAATCAACGATAACTTCTCCTACTGCTACAATGATGCCGACACAAAGTTTGACTTTATCGTTTATAAGAATTAGCCATCCACAAGGTCCGGTGTAGCCTGTACCATCTTCATTTCATACCTTGCCGTCTACACTGCAGATGGATGTGCTCCTTATTCTGATTCATTTACCCAAGAATCAGATGGAAACTAATCGCCAACAACAGGACCATATGTTGATGAATCGGACTGATGTGTTATATCTCTTACTTCCAGAAGGAGACAAAGGAACTCCGTGAGATTGTTATGTCTCAGGGGGGAAATAAAGGAACATGAGGATATCATTCTTCAGTTGACTTGTAAAGACGTCGTGCTGAAGAAGCTGAAGAATGATGATACTGATAAGGATCCTGATGCTGCTGGTGCAGGTGGTAGTGAGCCGAAACAAGCTCACGGCTCATCCGCTACAGGTATTAGTAGTAGTGGTGGTGATGGCAATGATCGATAGATAGTAGTTTATCAAGATACTACTAATCTCAAGCCTATCGAGTCGATCTAAGCCAACACCATATTATTTATGGATTATGATAAGGGTATGGTGATGAGTACGGCCTTGTCATAATCCATAAACTCACTCTGACGAGATCAAGGAGCGTGAGTTTGTTGATCATGCCTTGACTCTTGACCAAATATCATTATTGTTGGGTTTGAATGATGAAGAATTGGATGTGTTAGAGGTTGAGGTAGTTAATGACGAGGAAGTCTTTCTTGATACGAGTATTCCACACGGGAATACATCGTTTATTTATGAGGATGAGGAGATTGAGATCGAAGATGTGTCGGCAGAGGAGTACCCTGATCTTTATACACGTGTTCAACTGTTGATCTGGGTGTTCCAACATTTACTGAAGAATACATCAAAGCTGCCAAAGATCATCTTGAGAAGACAACCAAGAAGAAGAGTAAAGTATCAGCTAAGGGGTCAGGATCGTTGGATCCTGACGCTAAGGGTTGGTTCGGGAATCACAACAAATCCCTGACTTCAAAGATTATTGAAGCTTATTGATATGTTAATAAAGAACACAGGCTGGATATCAGTGCATGCGCTAAAGCAAATCAGAAGACTACTTTCAAAGCCGCGCAAACTGTCAAAGGTGACAATGTATCTAGGTTATATGATTCGGAGTTAAGGGTATGTATTATTAAGTGGGATAACGACGTTCAGTACTTTCAATATATTACTGAAGTTCTCTCACTACCAAGGTGGGACGCGCGGACGCTTGCCAATCGGCCATTCAATAACAGTGGTGGAAATCAATTAGCAGGATGGTTTCATCAACATCTGCCTTTTGAGGTCAACCACGGGTTTAAATTCTTTAAACCGCAGGTGCCAACCAATAAATACATCAATGATATTGATCCTCGTACTGGTTGGAGGAAGCTCATACTTAAAGTAAAGCCGCCAAAGACTATGAAGCGAGTACCAGTGAAGACCTTTCCGCAAGATCTTCATATGTCATTTAATCGGTGGTACTACGACAACAAAACGGGAGAGGCGCTCATTGTTTTGGGCAACGGGATGGAGACTAACATTATAAGAGTCATAGATCCTATGTGGCTCATTAATTTATCCGAGACAGACAATGCGGTGCTGTTCGAGAAAAAGATACTTTATGCAAGATGTGAAGACTATGACCAAGCTATACAATTCCAACGTGTTGTTCATGTATGTTACGTGTTCGGAGTTCATAGTTGTGCTGATTGGAAATCTAAGCGATTCAAGTAATTCAAAGACAAAGAGCACGAGATGAGGGGGTAATTTGGTAATTATAAGCCCATTCGTTAAGTTTAATGAAATCATTCGTTAAGCCTGTTTAACGAATGATAGTTATTATATTACTCGTGTCCATTCGTGAAGGATATTTAATGAATGGACCTTAATCGTTATTGATACGTATCCATTCGTCATGGAATGTTGATGAATGGGGTATAGAGAATGAGTCATTCGCTATACCATTTTGTTATTTAATGTAATGAAGACGAATAAAGGCCATTCGTTACAGAATGTGTAACCAATAGCATTTGTCTTCTATATATTGGTTGATCCAGCCTGCATGATTTAAGTGTGTTTGAAGTATTTTCTCTCCAAGCCGTTACTCTGCCAATTTACTCACACACTTCGTTTACTAATTAACCTATTACACACTTACACATATATTATAACTAGATCCATTTGTTAATTGATATGAATTGATCAATCGACTGTAGCTCAAGCTTTCTCAGTTACAAGGCATTTTAACTGCACAAACTAAATAACGAACTAACGAGAGAAAAATATTAGTAATTGGAGTATCCCGTGAATCAACACGTATGATTAACTCCAACAAAAACACAACTTTTAAAATAAGCTGAGAAATAGATAGTAGGAGTGCCCATGGGTTCCATGGATTTTTGTAACATCCCGCTTTTGAAAATAAATAATAAAATAAATTTTGTTATTTTATTGTGTGCCGTTTATCGGTTTAGATAAATAACTAATAGAAGGTGGGCTTGGACTTTAGAAGATGAATTAAAAGATGGAATGGGCCTTAGGTCCATGGGCTTAAGGGAGTATAAATACCCCTTAAACCCTAAACCTTTCTATTTTTATCCATATCTACACCATAGCCTACACCATCAAAAACACACACAGACACCATCCTATATCCCGAGCCAAGATCCGGAGGTGAAAGCCCGAACCCGTTGGTGCTAGAACGTCATGACGAACCAAAACAACATCAAGACTAGACCGTGTTCATAATCGACGTGTTTAAGGTACGTTTATAGCGAGAAATTGTTCATTAAGGTTCGGAATTGTTTAGGTAGTCTTATATCTGTATACAAATGGTAAAAACGAACCAAATGTATGAATCTAGTTGAAATTCGTACATAATTGCTGGGTTAATTAATCAAGGCTAAGCCGTAACATATATCAACCAATTACACTCGATTAAACGCAATGATTGGATGTATGAACGATTAGGGTTTGTTGGCGCTAAGTATACGAGCTCAATAAGACCAAATTCGTGTTATTTCATCAAGATTTGGGGTTTAATCGCAGATCTGATGTTGACTGTTCTTGACGATTTTGACTTTGACCCCTGAGTCAAAGTCTGGATAAGCACCGTTGAAGATTCGTTATGATTGGACGATTCGTTACGCGGTCATAACGAATGGGACTCATTCGTGTGACTTGATAACGATTGAGCCCTTAATTCGTTATCTATCAATTTGTTAAATAAGATAACGAATCTGGTAATTTGTTATATGCTCATTCGCTATGCTAAGGTAACGAATCAGATGATGTTCAGATAACGAATCAGAATAACGAATCAAGTCATGTTCAGATAACGAATTGGAATGACGAACCAAATGATGATAAGATGACGAACTAGGATAACGAACCAGACCATGTTAAGATAACGAACCAGAATAACGAATCAGATCATGAAAGATAATGAACCAGGCTTAATTCGTTATAGCATACGAGTTAGCGAATTAGATAATAATTTAAAATCCTAATGGAAAATGTGTTAAGATAGTTAATGAAAATAAAATTTTTCCAAGCTGACCCAGCCAGGGGCTCTGCCCCTTGGACCCTGCTAGGGGCTGCCACCCCTAGAACTCTGCTGCCAGGGGTGCTGCCCCCGGACCCCTGTTCGTTGAGGGTTATAATTAAATCAGAAATATGCTATGGAAAGTGATAGTAATTAATACACGTAATTGTTATACAGTTAGTCGTGCATAACTAAAGAAAGGGATTACCATTAACGGTGAACGTAACCGAGTTCAGGTGAGTTTCTAGCCTCATTCCTTGTTATGTTTCGGGGCTGTGTGCATACTCGATGTGATAGTTAATACACTTACCTTAAATGGTAAGTGTATTCCATGTATGATTTGTATGTTATTTATGTATATCTTAAATGTGAATGAAAGCTTGTCGGTGTGTGAACGATATTCGGATATTGCATGCACTGCCAGGTGATGGTTTGATGATATGATTGTTTTATATGATGGATGAATGATGTATGTACGTATGAAACTTACAATTATATATATAGAAAGGTAAGACATGATAGTAGGGAAGAAGGGGAGACCGAACCCTAATAATATCCGATGATGGAGGGCGAAACGCTATTTATAATGTAAGGTTAGTTATGAATATATATGAAAGAATGATGAATATGTCAAGTATGTAATGCGTACCTTCGTGCGCGCATATGTGTACGTAAAGTAAGTGATTTGATTAACTAGAACTCACTCAGCGTAGCTGACTTTTAGATGCACACAGGTTTACAGATTGAGACAACTGGTTTGAGTAGGACACATGGCAAGATTGAAGAGGCTGGCATCTGAAGATTTGTCATGATGTTTTGATATTATCATCTATGTTATGTTTTAAAAGAAAAGTTATGAATGTTTGTAATGAATGGTTGACTATTATTATTATTATTATTATTATTATTATTATTATTATTATTATTATTATTATTATTCCGCGAATGTTTTATTTAACTCTGATATTTAGAACTATGTTTATGAGTAAATCCAACGTCCAAAGTAGGCACCGGTAACGGGGTCTTACAATTTTTCACCCAACTAACCATTTAAAATAACAAACACAATAATAGGAAAAGCCCGAATTTCGCCACACATCACTGTGATTTCGGTTTAAAAACAAATTCCAATCCCTAGCCTAGGGTGTCGGTCATATGATAGTTGTGTCCCGCTTTGGCCTATAAGATCGAGTACTGTGGTCAGGTTATCCTCCAGGTAAGGAATAAAGTCTTACCTTGGGTTCTAGGAACCGGTTTGTTAAGGCACGACTCACAGTTCTCTCCCCCTTCCAGTTACTACAGGACTTGTCACACAACCTAGCCCTAAGGTGAAAGAGTAAAAACACACAACCTAGCCCTAAGGTGAAAGAGTAAAAACAAAATTAGAGAATTCTTAAGAAATTTCACAAAAATAAAAGACAATCTATTTTCGAGGATTGAGTCTTTTTGGGTATAAATTTGTACATAGTTGTTTATCTTTGCACAAATTTAGGGGGAGAAAAATTAAAAAGAAAAAAAATAGTGTGTGTGCGTTGTCTTTATTATTTTAAAAAAATGTTTTTTTTTTGTTTTTCAGATTCATTCTCTCTTAAAATTATGTCGGTTGCTCAAGTTTGAAGGACATATACTTGTATATGGTTGGTCCGGTGTTCTACTTGTAGTTTCGCAGGATAGCCATTTACCTAACGACTGAAAGCACTCGGGGCGACTATGATGTGTTTTGTGTTTCGTATTCTTTCACTTAAAATTATGTTCTTTCACTTAAAATTATGTCTGTAACTCTGAACTGGAAGGACATGTGTTCTCATGCATGTTTGGTCTGGTTAACAACCTGTGGTTATAATGGATAGCCATTCACCTGAAAGCTTAAAGTGACCGGGGTGACTGAATTCCTAACACGTGTGTTTTACTTAACTCCCAGGGAAGTGATATTACTATTCAGTTGACAGTTTTTTAGAAGCCTCAAAATATTTTCAAATGAGAATTGATCCAACTTTTGGAAAGTGATAGATAAACTGTTTTTGTGTGCCTAACGGGTGAAGTTATTAAGCTTAAAAGGCTCTAGAACAGTCATTGATGTGTATGGTAGCTTTCCATGATGCGTAAAAGTTAAGGTGATATAAACTAAATTTGCTAAACTTAATGTGGAGAGTCATTTTGAAGACATGTGCATGTCTCCAAATACATCTCTCCGAATGATAGGCATAAAAGCAACTACCCAGTCATACACGAGCCCGTTAGTGTCTTGATCACCAAAAATATTGTGTTATACTATTCGATAAAAAAAATTATGTGAAGAGTTTCCTCTTATTTTATTCATTTATTCTAAGCAAAAATTTAATAAAAGCTTAAAGGGTCTAACTAGAACTACAGAGATGGGGGGCACAAAAAATAAGTCCTGTCATGTCTCGAATGAAAGGCCTGTAAGTCTGGATGGCTTGTAAGTCCAACGTTCAACCTTAAAGCTTAAAACCGTTTGCTATCTACAAAAATACTTTGATTAAGAACTAGGGGGTTGGAGTCAAATTGGGGTAATCTGGGGAAAGCCAAATACGCTTTGAGAAGAGATAGGAGGCATCACAGATCCATGAGTGATGTCCATCTAAGTTTTATGCCGAACTAAACCTTAATCATATCACTGATGAAATGAAAATCATGCTAAGTTCGTTATACCTGCTGTCAACCTGTCTCTTTATGTCATAATAACGCTGAACAGGAATCCTAGTGACAGCCTCTTATACACTATGATTCCATGTTCGGATCTTTTCATAAAAGGGAGGCATTTTACTAAAAAAAACTGAAATTTGATCCCGAATTTATTAAATTCAAGGGAGTTCCTGTGTATATTAATGTGGATTTATTTCTCTTGTTCTTGTTTAATTTTATTTTGTTTTGTTTTATCTATTTAATTTATTTATTTTTCCTCGAAACTACTCTCCTCGAAACGTTTGTATAAATTGAGCTTACTTTTCAATTTGGGCTTTGAAATTTTGGGCCACCTTACTGTTTGGTCATGTTCCTACTTGGGTTGCCCTCTGTGTTGAGCCCATCAAGGGTTTTCTGCCTGCATTGGTTAGAGTATAAATAATCTCAAAGTTTTATTAACACTTATTACCCTCATTTGATTAAAAAGACTTATTTTTTCTCTCAAAGTGTTCTAGCCGAAATCTAAACCCTCGTGACTAATCATCTTTCAGTGTGCACTTATTTGCTTAACATGTATTGAACAAAGTCATTTGGGATCCATGTACCGACATAGGCTTAATTGATGTTGCCTTGAACTGATTTCATGGATAGTTTGATGAATTAAAAGTGGATTCTTGAGTAATTAAGGGTTTTGGTGGACTTCTTAGGGTTTAATTAAGTGTTTTCGGTTGTTTATTATGGATTGGTTGCAAGTTTAATGGAGGTCTTAGAGATCCCGTTGGGTTGAAGATGATTGCACACTTCCCAAAGAGGAACCCAAGGGGTTCTCTGTCCCCAGCTGTCAAGGAGTTCTCGGTTGACTTTCGTTGACCGAGAACACCTTGTCTTGACAGAGAACTTACGTTCTCGGTCAAGTCTTGACTGAGAACCCCCCGTTCTCGGTTAAATGTTGACCGAACCCCAGTTCTCGGTTGACTCCATTGATTTTTGTTGACCGAAAACTAATTCGTTGACCGAGAACTCTCCCTGTTGACTGAGATCTCTCCTGCTGGACTTATTACTCACTGTTGGGCCCAATACTATACTGTGTTGTTTACTTGGGCCATCTTATGTATCTTTTGGGCTCTCATATGAGTTTTCTTTGGGCCTGTCTCAGCTTTATGACCCAAATCCCTTATAAGTCATGGACCATTTTTAATATTATCAAATTGATCTATTTACTATCTAACTTGATACGTTTGGTGCATAAATGGCTAATCATAATCCGTTAAAGTTTACTGACACGCATAACATAGCTGGTCATTTATTTGATCCTCCCATGGTCCACAAGGAATTCAAGTCGAAGATAGTCGGACTCAACACTTGCTGGATATCTCATGCACAACGAGAGAATCCTGTCATATGCAAGAAGATGGTCACCGAATTTTGGAACAATGCGTCAATCAATCCACGAGAGCCAGATAGAGTCATGTCTATAGACTCCAAAGTACAAAATATGCCAGTTGTTGTCACAGAGGCCATTATTAGAGAAGTTCTTATGTTTGGGGATCAATCTGATTAGCCGACAGAGTACTCTGCTGAAGAAGTTACTGAGGTTCTCACTAGAATGGGTTACGAAGGCACCTATACTCCAGCAATCAAGAAGTTATTTCACCCGTATTGGAGATACCTATTACACACGTTCTTCACATGTATCTCGGGGAGGAAGGGAGGTTCAGACGAAATCAGTCACACTCAAATGTCTGCCATCGTTCCTCTGATCATGGATTGGAATTACAATTATTCCAAGTTTGTCTTCAATGAAATGATGAGCAATTTGAAGGAAAAGAAGAAGGAGATGTTCCTTATTTATCCAAATTTTTACATATGATTTTCGATTCTCATTACATTGACTTGGTAAGATCTGCCGATACTTTGGATATGAAGACAATGGGACCCAACACATTTGGGTTGATGAAACAGTCTAGGAAGGGGGCCAAAGTGGTATATCGGGGCTTAAATGCTCTGGTGATATTCAGACGATTTGCTGAGACTGAAGCTGAGCCTGTCATAGCTCAGGTTGCTGACGAGCACGTGGCACCAGCTCAACCACATGCTGAAACGTTTGAAATCTCTGATGACGAAGAAGATGAAGAAGAACACCATCAGTCAGACAATCTTTCTGATGTTGAAAAGTTAAGTGCTCTTGAAGCTGCCAAAGCTTTATTTCAGTCAACTGCGCTGAAACCTCCTCAGACAGTTACTGAAAACATTGAGGAAGACGTGAGTGAAGAACCAACTTCGGATCTCATAAAACAAAAAAGGGTTGATCCGAGATCTAGCGAGTTGGATAGTGTTTGATCCCATTTGTCTCGTCTAATCAATATCTTAGATCTAATCCAGATCTGTATGTTAATATTAATTATACGGATCTAACTCTCGAATACCTTAGTTCGATTGCTATTCATATGTAGTATATATTATCAATAAGTTTAACGTGAAGCTTGAGAGAGAGAGAGAGAGAATACTTTAAATCTTTCTGAATAATATTAATTCTCTCAAAACTTCAACCACTTTACAAGTGAACAGTGGTTCACTATATATAGAAGGCGACCTGGTTCGCTAACATCCCCTAGTGAACCAGCTTCCCCTTCGTTAAATAAGTTAACTTAACGAACCTCCCCCTGATTCGTTAACATCCCCTAACGAATCAGGAGGGAATACATTATAATGTCTTAGTTCGCTAACATCCCTAGCGAACTAGACATAACCTTAACGAACTAGTCTTAGTTCGCTAACATTCCTAGCGAACTAGACTTAAACTTTAACGAATTAGATAAATAAACATTAAATATTACATTTAAATATCAAATAAACATTAATGATAATTACAAAGACTCTAGACGCAAAACCGTGCACTAACAGACACCCCCTCGTCTTGAGATCTTTGTCTTTAACTTATTTGAAACGCTTTGTCTGCCAATCTCTGCAACTATGAATCCCATGTTCATGGCATACACGAACGACACGTTGGAATTGCATAGCCAGGTCGTAATCTTCTTGGCGTTCAAACAAAATCTGCTTCCTGTGTAGTACGTCATTGTCTGTCTCTGATAAATTAACCAACCACATCGGATTGATTATCTTGATGAGCTCAGTCTGTAGTCCTCGACCACGAACAATAACGGCCTAGCCAGTACGATTGTCATAGTACCAACGGTTGAAAGACAGATAAATATCTTGAGGCATTGTCTTCACAGGAACTCTTTTCATTGTCTTTGGTGGCTTCACTTTCAAGACAAGTTTCTTCCAGCCGGTCCTTGGATCAATCTCATCAGTAGTTTACATCTTGGGACCTGGGGCTTGAAGAACTTGAAGCCATGATTGACCTCGAACAGTAAGTGTTGATGGAACCACTCAGCCGTTCGGTTACCCCCACGATTGATAAATGGACGTCTCCCGAGGGTGCGTACATCCCAACGCGGTAGTGTTAACACATCCATTATCCTCTTATAATACTGGACACCTTTTTCCCATTTCACAATACATACCTTAAGGTCTGAATCATAGAGCCAGGAGACAATATCACCATGTACCTTAGAAACAGTCTTGAAGGTAGTCATCTGATTTGCCTCAATCCAAGCAGCAGCGGTATCCTTTCTTTCTTTATCTACATACCGAAAAGTACTGATGATCTTACCCACTTTCTGGCGTTTGAACCATCTTTCAATGTCATCATCAGTCACTTCTTTGAGTGAAGGAACAGTCCGTTGCACAATCTTCTCCAAATTATCCTCATTCTCTTTAATTACGTCTTCATGAAATACCAGAGCACCTTGATCAACATTTGCGTGTTGATACAAGTCCGGGTACTCTTCAGCTGTCACATCCTCCATCTCAATCTCCTCGTTCTCATAAATAAAATCCGTATCCATAAATAACGGATCATCTTCCATTTCATTCTCATTGATCACTTCGACATCGGGCTCAGTCTCTAATGCAGTCAGCTGATCGTCATTTAGCCCAAGTAGAATCTAGATCTGCTCCCTTGTCAAAGATCTAATCACAAACTCACCGATCTGTATCTCATCTTTGTTCACCACACTTCTAACCATCCCACATTCATCAATAAATATCACCGTGTTAGCCTCAATCATTTCTATCGGCTTGGCAGCTGTTGGATCTTGAAATGAAATTATCTGCTTGTTTGAATCATCAGCGCCACTAACACCAGCACCAAAGGATGAACCATGCGATTGTTTAGGCTCACCTCCCGCATCAGACTCGTCAGTGTCATCATTGTCATTTTTTAGTTTCTTGAGGGCATCATCTTTACAAGTTAATTGTAAAATTAACTCATCTTGTTCTTTTAATTTCACCCCCTGAGACTCAACAATCGTACGTAACGCCTTGGTCTCCTTTTGACAGAAAGAAATATAACTCATCATCTTTCGTTGATTCTCCATGAGTCGTTCTTGAGTTTGTCGATCAACTGCCATTTGATTTTCATATAAATGTAGCAGACTAAGCAGCATTTCCGTTTGTCGACCTGGTGGCAAGTTGTATACAGATGGATGAACAGGTTGAACAGGTCCTTGAGGCCGAGTGATTCTCATGAATGAGACATCACTAGGCGGAGGTGGAGGAAGAGTAGTTGTAGGTAGAGGAGGAGGTCTAATTGAAGTTGTTGAAGAAATAGTCGACAGCACAGCAGGAGGCCTCGGTATCTCGGTCAACGCCATTTGAGGAATTAAACCGAGCCTCTCATGTGACACCATCGTCGTGGTCAAAGTAAGCATCGGAGTGCTAGTAGTTAGTGGCACCGCCGAGGTTTGAGTAGTTGATTGACGAGGTGGTGGTGCACCAATAATTACACCAGCCCCAGAAGACACACGGGGCTTCTTTGGTGGCTCACCAGTAGCTACAGCCTTACCCTTTCGTTTTCTTTCTTGCTGAGCTTTCATGGTGGCAGCTAGAGCAGCATCGACTGCATCTTGTTGTTCTTTCAGAGCTCGCTCACCAGCTCCATCATCACCATCACCATTGTTACCATCATCATCCCCACCATCATTGTTCCCACCTTCTCCCCCTTCACGCTCAGAATCCGAATCATCATGGATCCAGCGCTCATTAGGAGGACATACATAATCTGGATTGATTATATGACCAATCATCCTTTTGTCCCGTGGCTTATCCTTTCGATAAATCAACATCCGATGCACCGTTTCAGCTTTCATATGTTCCATATCAAGAACATCGTTCACCAACGATCGATCAATCACCAAATCCGGTATCAGATCTTGAATAATTAATTGTAGAAAGCGTGGATACATCAAGAACTTCTTTGACGGTAGAGTTTGCTGAACTTGCTCTTTTAGATGATCAAAGATGAGTTCTGAATAGTTGAAGGGCTTGTTCAGGATTAGTGCGACAAAAGCTGATTGCAGACTTAATCTGCATTCATCAAAACCACCGCGAAGTCCACTCATACAGTGAAGCAAGACATGCAGCAAATACTTGTAAGGTGGACACAAACCATTCTTGTTCAACATGGACCGACGAATATCACCCCCATAACTTAATCGTGTGAATAAACCCCTTACCAACGTCCTGTCAAATTCACTCGGGTGATCATCAATATCGTCAAATTGAAGTACTCGACGAATGACCTCAACATCAATCGTAATAGGGATCTGATTAATTGTAGCTTGAACCCAATTATTTTCTTCAACATATACCGCCGTGTTCCAAAACTGCCTGATTATACTAAGATACACCTTAGGTTTAGCATTGATTGCATAATGTATCTTCGAACGGCGTAAGAAGTTAAACATAGCTCCAAACGTTCTTAAATTAGCCACATCGTGATCGACATAAGCACATATGTTGTGCTTCTTATCGAATGGTAATAGAATCATGTCAGCTTGTTGATCTTGTTGTTTTGGTTGTTCTTGACGAGGTTGTTCCTGTTGTGGTTGATTTTGTTGTTCTTGATCAGCCATGTTTAACTATATAAATAAAACCGAATATGAGAATAGATATCACTATGTATAGTCAAAAGATATGTTACGCGTTTTAGACGATTTAATTTTATTTTTTTTTAATGTCATTCGTTAAGAATCACACTGATTCGTTATATAAAGATAACGAATCAGGCGATTCGCTATCAAGTAAATAACTTAACGAACTAAACCTAGCGAATCACTAATTAAGTTAACGAACTAAACTCTAGTTCGTTATATATTAAGCGAATCAAACTCTGATTCGTGTAACCTCTTATTCGCTAAGCTAGTTCGTGTAAAATCTTAACGAATTGGACACGAAACAGTTCCAATTCGCTAAGACTAACGAATGGTCAAAATTGAGACTTGTTCTTTGACTTCACAAAGTCAAGGTCAAAATTAACAAGAACAATAATAGTCAACATCTTAAACCCAGATTCAATTAGACCATAACTGTCGTCGAATCAACAAGATAATCAGCTCGTTGACCTCGGAAACTAACTAGTGAATGTAGGTGAATGAGATTGAGACTCATTACCTAAATGTACTAAGGATCAACGAACCAACAGTAAACATCAAGAACACACAACAATAATTAACCCAACAAACAATAATCAAATGTTGATTAGAGTCCACCAAGGGTATCGGAAAGTGAGTCCGATCATAAGGATATCAAAATCATACAGTTAAACACATAAATTATACACAAAGGAGTTTCAAAGGTTCAAAACCCTTAAACCCCTAAAATTACATAATTCAACAGTTAATTCATTGTCATTTTTGACGATATCGCCAAGAACATTTATACCGTAGAAACTCAAATTGATCTTCGAAATGTTCAAACTTAACGATCGAAAATATCAGAGAGAATTTGAATAGTTTCTTAAAGATGAAGAAAGAAGACGAACATTGGAATACTATTCGTTTCTTGTCTTATATAGCAGTGCACGAAACCCTAGGCACAACTTATATGAATCAGACGATTCGTTTAACTTAAAATTAGTGAATTAGACGATTCGTTTAAATTAAAATTAGCGAATTAGCCCATTCGCTAACTCAATTCGTTACCTTATTTAGCGAATCACAACGTGATTCGTTAAATTAAAGATAGCGAATCAAGACATGATTCGTGTCATGATTCGTTAAATATGCATAACGAAGGGATGATTCGTTACAGAGTGCGGAAGCGAATTAGGTTAGCGAACCAGAAGCTAGTTCGCTAAAGAATCACCTAGTTCGTTAACCATATATAACGAATGGGAGTTTAGCGAATTAAACTCTTTTATTTAATTTTTAAATTAAATAATTAAATGAATAAATTAAAGAATTAAATAATAAAAATTAAATAAATGATTAAATCAAATTATCGAGAAACCCCTTTATCCCGACAACCAGATACGTTAAACTTGTTTCAGATTTCCGAAACTTAACTTAAATATTTATTTAAATATTTTGTATAAAGAAGACGAAAATATTTTTGTTATTTTGTAAAAATTTAGAGAATTAAAGAATGTATTTACAGAAGAATATCCAATCCTTGAAAATAGACCATTTTTTTGTGTTTTTCAATGATTTTATCAAAAGCAGTACATATTTTTGTATTTTTATTGAGTTTGTGCAGAGAATCATATTGACCAAATTGCCCTTCCATCACAGTTTTATATTTCGGCGATATTATGACTGGCGATAAGTCGGTCATTGGTATTGTTGTCTACATAACTCTAATAACACACATTCAAGTATTTTTGTGATATGATTAAATAGTTCAATTAGAGCACAGAATATCAGAAACTATCAGCCTCTAATATCGGTTCAAGGTTAATTTGATTTTTGCCAAATCACCCCAACTTGACTTAAACCATTATATTGTTGATCAAAATTTTGATACCAATTGTAGAAATTTTGAGCAATGCATCAAGTTTCCTTTACTGTGAGTGAGTATGCACGAGTCCATCTGTCGGCGTAGATACATTGTATCCCCTGGGGTCCGTTTCTTAATGGTATTAAGACGCACGCAAGGGAGGAACAATTGTATGACTAACAGCGGATTTTGATCAAGTCAGTAATTTAAATTGTACGAAGTACATCGGTGATCAAGTTTAATGACTTTGGGTTTGCTCTAGACAGCGAGTGAAATATTCATGCATATGAATACCCAGATGGTTAAGCCGCATAAAGACTCACAGTGTCCAGAATCTCAACGCTTGTTATTTGCTTTATTTGATTTTTGTGTGATCAACAAATATAAGGCTTGAGTATGACTGGTTATTACATTTCTGCCATCCTCACCAAGACTTTTACTAGAGACTAACACTCCTTTCAATTTGGCATTTCTTTATGTTTATATCACATACTTTACTCTACTGGGTTGTTTTAAGACCTACCAATGCACCAATGCAATTAAGCACGCAGTCTTTTAAGCTTACTTTTTACTGAATTTGGGGTCAAGATAATCAATGTACTATCATTTTCTCTTTTTGCTTCAAAAACTCAAAATTTTGAGGAGCATAAAATAAAGAAAAGATAAATTTAATCGCCCCAGTTAACTTAAGTGAATAACTAAATGGCTAACCTTCAATCCACAAGTGAATCATAGGACCAAGACATGCAAGCATGCTTCATAAACTTAAATAACCGACGTAATTTTCTGCGAGAAAATAAACTAAAAAACTTTTTGGTTTTTCTCTGTACAAACTTTAACACACAATATTTTTGTCTTTTTCAAATTTCTTATAAACGAAATAACCTTCACAATATTTTTGGATTTTCGGATTTTTCTGTACAAAAACATAAATCACATTCTTTTTGGTTTTTCAAAATTTTAAAATGTTTTTGTTTTTTTTTTTTGTTTTTTTTTAAATTTTAAAGGAAAAAAATTAAAGAACAGAAATCACAATATTTTTGAATTTTTCTTTAATTTTTAATGTTTTTGGATTTTATCTATACAAACAAAAACACATTCTTTTTGTATTTTCTAGATTTCTCCCCCTAAAATATAAAACATAAAAAATAAGACTAAATCTATAAAGCAATTAAAAAATAATTATCCTAATTTTAGGATCTCAGCAAGGGTCTTCAATCCATTTAAACCAAGCAAAAAGTAAAACGTGTTTTATCAAACGCTTTGGTAAATAGATCGGCTTTTTTGAAAATCTGTGTGTACTTTCTCAAGATCAATTAATTTCTTTTCATAGCAATCCCGTATGAAATGATATCGAATCTCGATATGTTTCGTTTTAGAATGTTGTACGGGATTTTTGGTGATACTAATAGCAGCAGAATTATCAATCAAGATGGGAGTAGTAAGAAACTTCAAACCGTAGTCGCAAAGATGTTGTTGTATCCACAGAACCTGGGAACAGCAACTCGAGGCTGCAACATATTCAGCTTCGGCGGTTGAAGTAGAGACCGTTGTCTGCTTCTTACACTACCAGGAAACAAGCCGGTTTCCTAAGAATTGACATCCTGCAGTCGTTGATTTGAAATTGATCTTGCATCCTCCATAATCTGAGTCTGAGTAGGCGGTAAAATCGAAAGTATTCTCTTTGGGGTACCATAACCCGATAATGCAAAATACGCTTGACCGCTGCTAGGTGAGTCACTCGGGGACTAGCTTGGTACCTAGCACACACACAAACATCAAACATTATGTCGGGTCGAGAAGCAGTTAAATACATTAGAGAACCAATCATAGCACGATAAAGGGTCGGATCAACGGTATCCTCCAATTCATCCGGTGATAAATTGTGACCCACTGGAAGAGGAGTTGAAGGGATTTTTTCGGCAGTTATCTTGAATCGGCTCAAGACGTCGTTCACATATTTAGTCTGATGAATGAAGATTCTTTTATTAGATTGATGAACTACAGCCCTAAAAAGAAATTCATCTCTCCCATCGAGCTCATTTCTAACTTGGTTTGCATGGACTTCTCGAATTCCTTACATGAAGTGTCGTTTGTAGACCCAAATATAATATCATCAACATAAATTTGGACTAGAAGAAGATCATCAGCAACAGTTTTATGAAATAAAGTGCAGTCAACAGTTCCTCGTTTGAATCCATTATCAGTCAGATGGTCGGCGAGTGTGCCATACCAAGCTCTCGGGGCTTGATGTAGACCATACAAGGCCTTGTTTAAACGGTAAACACGGTCAGGATAATCAGGATCTTCAAAACTAGGTGGTTGTTGAACAAACACTTCCTCATGTAGTTCACCATTGAGAAAAGCACTTTTAACATCCGTTTGATAAACCTTGATATTCTTGTAAGCAACATAAGCCAGGAAGATTCGAATCGACACTAATCTTGCAACTGGAGCATAAACCTCAGTATAATCAATACCCTCTTGCTGATGAAAACCTTGCACCACTAGACGTGCTTTGTTTCTGACAATCACCCCTCGATCGTCCTTTTTACATTTAAATACCCACTTAGTCGGAATAGCTTTCTTGACTCTAACAGGTTTGTTTATTAAATCCCAAACACCCAATCGTGCAAATTGTTGTAATTCTTCTTGCATAGCTTCTACCCAAGAAGGATCATAAAGTGCCTTACGAGCTGTCGTTGGCTCAACTTGAGATAGAAAGCAATTGAATTTAGAAATATTCACAATTCCCGAAGAGTGTAAATTAGTGTAAGCACACAATACGTTATTGTCGCTTGACGAAGCAACTTGATGACGTGTACGAACGCCCACATCAAGTTCTCCAATGATATTGTCCTGTGGATGATATCCATGAATCCGAAGAGTAGGATTTTCAGGAACAACAACATTATCAAATAAATTAGTGTAATGTTCACCCAATTCGGGAGATGAAACATTATCACTATCAAGATCAATAACTTGAATCTCAGCTTGATCATCATCGGAAGAAGTAGAAGCACTATCAATAACAACTGGAGGAATAACTTGGGAGTCTTCAGTTGGAGCATCGGGTTGAACTTCAACTGCATTTGAAATTGAAGAGCTTGGAATGTTCAAATGTTCTTCAAAGTATGCTCTAACCAGATCTTCATCAATGTGGTCAGCTGAAGGAGTAAAATAATTAAATAAACTATCGTAGTCAAACATCCAGTCTGGACCTTTCCCATGAGGAGGATTTGTGTACTTTTGACAGTCCACATGGTACCATTCTTCAACACAGCCAGATGTAAAATTAAATACTCTTTTCTTGGAGACGCATATCCCAAGAAATATCCTTCGATAGCCTTTTCATCAAATTTACCCGATTCCTTTTTCAACATTGTACACGGACACCCAAATGGTTCCAGGTACTTTAAATTAGGTTTTCTGTTATTTAATATTTCATAGCTTGTCTTCTTGAGTCGTTTTACTATTAGAACCCGATTAAGTGTATAACAAGCTGTGTTCACTGCTTCATTCCAAAATTGAATAGGAAGCTATGAATCAGCAAGCATTGTATGTGCAGCTTCAATCAGAGTTCTATTTTTCCTTTCAGCAACACCATTTTGTTGTGGTACATAAGGTGCACTATATTCTCGGTGAATTCCCTTTTGAATACAAAAGAAATCCAAAATAGTGTTTTTGAATTCCGTACCATTATCACTACGGATTCTCCTCACCTTTTGTTTGTACAGTGATTCTATCTTAGTAATAAGGTTTTGTACCAAAACAGGTGTTTGATCTTTTGAACTCATAAATAACACCCATGAATATCTTGAATAATCATCTGTCACTACTAGACAATACCAGTCTCCAGAAATACTCGCACAATTCACTGGACCAAACAAATCCATATGAAGTCGTTCAAGAGGAGTATTAATGGAATTTAATAACTTTGAAGGATGTGTCTTCTTCCTCTGCTTGCCCTTTTTGCATGCAACACAGTGATCAGATAACTTAAAGTTCTTTAACGAAACACCCTCAACTAAATTATTTGCCATTAAATAATTCATCTTTCTAACATGAATGTGACCCATTCTTCGTTGCCATAGAATCGAGTCTTTCTCAGTTGCTTTTGAGACAAAACATGTTTCGATCGATGTTGATATCTTAGAACTCATGTTTAAGACATAAATATCATTTGATCGTGGTGATCGCATGACAACCATGTCCTCGGGAATAATAAAACCCGGTTTCAAGATAAGACACTCTTTGTCAGTAAATATTGTAGTGTACTTTTTATCACAAATCTGCGATACACTCAATAAGTTATGATCAACCTTGTCACAATAATTTACTTTTTCAAATGTAATATGACCATTTGAAACATCACCCTCTTGTGTGATCATGCCCCCAGAATTCCCAGCAAACGCTACATAACCCCCTTGAATATTTCTTACGTTGGTTAATAGGTCGAGATTTCCGGTGATATGACGAGAACATCCGCTATCCATTATCCAGTTTTCACCAGAAATGGTCTTGGATGGACCCTACACATAAACAAAAGTGATTAGTTCAAAAACGCAGCCCAGGCCTCAGTCTTGGGCACCTTTTGGTTTTCTCTTTGATCATTAACTTTAACAGATTTCAATTGTTGTTCAGCCACTTGTGAATAAGTTACCGGCTTCCTAGACTTTCGTCTTATATAAGCTGCCTGAACAATGTTTGAATTCCTGTTTTGACATAAAGGTTCAGTTGGAATGAATTTTGGTTTCACTTGACCGTGTGTCTCATTGATATGAAACACCTTCCGAGGATTCACATCAGAGAAAAAAATATGAGTATCATCAGCATATGACACAGGTCGTTTCAGAATCTCCTTAACCACTGGAATTGGTTTAGATTTGTCCTTGATAAAAAGATGAAGATTTTGAAAGTTCTGTTGATTACAATTTTTCACAACATGACCTTGTTGACCGCATAAAAAACACGTTCGCATGTCCACATGGTGATGTTTAGAAGAAATTGGAATAGATGGTTGATGATGTCTCACATTTTTAGTCATGCTCTTAGCAAACTCATCAGATAATTAAGATTTCTTCTTTAAATAAAAATCTAAATTAGAACTGTTTGAAAAACTTTTTAGTGTATCTGTTCCAGTTGACTTAACAAAGTTAATCTTCTTAGCTTGTTTTAAAAATTGTTTTGCCTTAGTCAATGGATCTTATTGAACTGATGTTTTTGTTTGAGCATACACACGTTCAAGTTCTTGAATTTTTTAAGTTTCATTGACAAAAACACTCTCAATAAGTTCAGGTTTGATAATACTTATTGGAATATCTTGTTCAGTGAACATTGTGTCCATTCCCTTTAACTTAAAAACTCTAGCAGCAGATGTCTTAGAACTAGAAGGATTAATGAAACGCCTTAACTCCTCATCAGAATTTTCGGTTTAACTGACTTCTTTGCCTTCATAGAGTTCACTTTCTTTGAATTTTCCTTTTTCTCTTGAGGTTTGTGTAAACCATACACTGTTTCCTCAAATTCGTGAGGTTCGCACAGAATATGATTAGAACTGGGAAATGTTCTTATTCTTGTGTATAATCTCTGGTTCAAACACATCCTCGATAATGACCTCGTCATTGTGTTCAACAAACACCTTTTTGCTTTGGACATGAGATTTTTGAGGAGCAACTTGAGTTTTAACATTTTTAGATTTAACAGATTCAACATTTTCTGAAATCACAGGTTCTTTCAAAATTACCTCTTCTTCCTTTTTAGCAAAAGGATTCAATTTATAGTCGTTGTGAAAAGGTGGAGGAATTTCTACAAAACCTATACCCTTTTTAGAGTCCTTTTGTTTTCCAGAAACTTCAATAATTTCATTCAATAAAAATGAAGAATTTCTAAATTTACCCAATTTGTTCTTCAACTCAAGAACCTCATTCTCAAGCTCAGTTATCTTAGAACGATGTTTCAAGATTTCCTGAAACTTTTGGTCATTAATGGTCATTTTCACAGATAACTCAGCTTTGAGATCGTGATTACTTGTCGGACAATGCTTCAATCTTTTCTCGAGATTTCATTTGAGACTCAAGAGATTGTCGATAAGTGTCCTTAAGAGAAGCAATTTCTCTTATAAGATTATAATTTTGATTTTTCAAAGCTTCTAACTTAGAGTTGTTAGATTCACAGTCAACACATGATGCTTTACTGAATGAAGTAGAAGAAATAGAATTACTAACCTCATTGATCTTAGCCATGCAAGCAAATATTGATTCAGAAGTCTTGTCGAAAGAGTCGTCAGAATCAGATCCAGAATCACTATCTGAAGATATCACACTACCAGTAGCATCTTGACAATCTTTATGTAACCCAAACATAGCTAAAATTTGCTTGAACATCATTGCATAGTAACCGTTGTGACCAATCAGTTCCGTCTGCTAACATTGCTTATGTTGTAGAAGAAGATGGTTTCTTTTCAGCATCACTTCCTCGTGGTGAAGAAGCATTTTGACTTTGACCACGAGGTCCAGTGTATTCTTTTCTTGGTTTGTCACATTCCTTCGCGAAATGCCCAAATTCTTGACAATTATAACACTTCACCTTTAATTTGTCAAAACCCAACTTCTTGTTTAACGTTGGAAGATCTTTTCCAGTTCTCTGCATGAATTTTTTAACTTTACGAACGATCATGGCCATATTCCATTTCAAATCCATGATCTCTAGATCATCCGGATCTATCTGATCATAATCCTCATCAGTTAACTCACTTGTGGCAATTTTACTACTCACCAAGTTTTCATATGAAGACATAAATGCCGTCAGAAAAGCAAAGTTTTGCTCAGCTTCCTTCATATTCACACTAGGTGGTGTAGCAAATGGATTGGTACTAGAGAACTTCCAGAACCACCTGAATTACCAGCAGAGTAGAAACAAACTTTTGGATCATTAAATACAGCAGATTCTTTTTCACTTGCGGCAATGAGTAAGAAAAGCAGTGATTGGTGAGATTGTTGAACTGAGAGGCATACTTCCACCATAGAAAGCTGGATCTTGATTTTCTTTGGAAGATTTTTGACACTTAAGATCGTTATTCTCTAGCTTCGATCTTTTGTAGAAATTCAAGTGCTGTCAAGTCTTCATTCAGAAAATAATCATTCTCTTTCAAAACCATGAGAAATGTTGAGTAGGAACTTAGAAGCACACTCTTGATAGTGTCACTTTTATCTCTTTCAGAAATTTCCATTTTCATCTTGTCCATTTCAGCAATTAAATGACTAAATCTTGTAGTCATCTCTTCAACTGTTTCTCCTTTCAATAAATTAAAGTTTCGAAATTGAAACTTGAGCATCACTTTCTTACTCTCAGCTGTGTTTCCCATGCTTCTCATACGCAAATGTTGAAACAAAGATGCACATCTCTTGATACTTCCAACTTGATGAAAGATATTATCTGGTAAAGCCATAGTCAAAGTAGAATATGCTTTTATCTCGATTTCTAAATCTTTCTTCTCTTCTTGTGAGTATTGAGAGACAGCTTTAGGAGTATACCCAATAGTATCATCACCAATCATTGGTGCAACATAAACCTCATCAAGACAATATGAG
>NW_027497581.1:0-71034 GCF_021521415.1 Bidens hawaiensis
AGATCCGAGGGATGGTTACCTCATCCAAACCAACCCCCATTCAATCAGCTCAAGAACTAGCTAAATCCCTGACTGATGATGTAGTCCAAATGAGAATCCTGAAGAACTCTGGAAAGAAAGTGTTACCAGCGAAGCCCGAATGAAAAGCAGCTACCGAGAACCAGAAAACCCGAAGAGCTCAAACGAAAGTGGAATAGTAACTCAGGAGGCCAGTTCAACAGAAACCAAGGTGCAAGAAGGATGTTTGATGCAAACACAAGAGGATCTGGAGGAAGCTCGAGACAGGTGTCCCTTTGTAACAAATGTGGAAAAAGCCATGGTGGTGAATGCTGGAAATGTAACTGATGCAACTGATTCGGCCATATGACCCGCGATTGTTACGCCAAAAATCGCGATGTCTACTTCGAGAAACCAAAAACTGGATGTTTTCGAATGTGGTGTCATAGGGCATTTCAAGAGAAATGCCCACTCAAAAGTCAAAACGCTAGGGGCAAGGCATTCGAGATGAACGCGAAGAAAGCCCGAAAAGACTCATATGTTGTCATCAGTACATTCCTCGTTAATAATCACTACGCTTATGTACTATTTGATACCGGAGCCGACTTAAGCTTTTGTTTCTGACCAATTTGAACCCTGCTTGGTATTAAACACAGTAAATTAGAGAACAGTTACTCAATTGAATTAGCTAACGGAAAACTAACCGAGACCAATTAAGTCATTCACGATAGTAATATTCTATTAGAAAACCATAAGTTCTCGATCGATCTTTTACCCGTAGAATTAGGCAGTTTTGACATAGTAGTAGGAATGGACTGGTTATCCAAGAATGGAGCTGAGATCGTATGTTCCGAAAAGCTAGTTAGTTTACCAACCCCAACTGGTTAATGTCTAGCTATTCAAGGAGATCATAGGGATACACAATTGAAACTCTCTAGTACCACGAAAATCCGTAAGATGCTAAGGAAAGGATGTCTGGCTTTCCTCGTCAACGTGGTCGACACGAAGGCTAAGGAGCGAAAAATAGATGATATTCTTGTAGTCCGAGATTTTCTAGAAGTTTTCCCTGAAGAATTTCCTGGATGGCCTCCTCAGCGACAAGTTGAATTCAGAATTGTGATGGTTCAGGATGCCGCTTCGATAGCTCGATCTCCGTACAGATTAGCACCATTGGAAATGCAGGAGCTATCTAATCAGTTTCATGAATTACTAGACAAAGGTATCATACGACCGAGTTTCTCACCTTGGGGAGCTCCAGTCTAATTCGTGAAAAAGAAAGATGGTTCTTTTCGAATGTGCATAGATTATCAAGAATTGAACAAGCTTACCATTAAGAATCAGTACCCACTACCGAGAATTGATGATTTGTTTGATCAATTACAAGGATCCAGCTACTACTCGAAAATTGATTTGCGATCCGGATACCATCAGCTGAGAGTTTTAGAAGAAGATATTTACAAGACCGCCTTCCGAACCCGGTATGGTCATTATGAATTCTTAGTCATACCGTTTGGTCTAACAAACGCACCCGCTGTGTTTATGGACCACATGAATAGAATTTGTAAGCCATACTTGGATAAATCCGTGATAGTATTCATCGATGACATACTAATTTATTCACGAACCAAGGAAGAGGATGAGAACCATTTGAAGTTAATCCTAGACTTGCTGAAGAAGGAGAAATTAAATTCCGAATTTTCTAAGTGTGATTTCTGGCTTTGAGAAGTCCATTTTCTAGGGCAAGTGATTAATAAGAACGGTATCCATGTTGATCCTTCAAAAATTGAAGCAATTAAGAATTGGGAGACACCAAGGTCACCCACTGAAGTGCGACAATTTTTGGGATTAGCTGGTTATTATCGCATATTCATTGAGAATTTTTCTTCCTTAGCTCAACCCTTAACCCAACTGACCCAGATAGAAAAGAAATATGAGTGGACAGAAAAGCAAGAAGAAGCTTTCCAATTGCTAAAGCAAAAGTTGTGTAGTGCTCCAATCCTATCCCTCCCAGAAGGAACCGATGGATTCATAGTCTACTATGATGCGTCACGATTAGGTCTCAGATGCGTACTTATGCAATGAGATAAGGTGATAACCTATGCATCATGACAACTCAAAGTGCACGAGAAAAACTACACAACTCATGACTTAGAGTTAGGAGCAGTTGTCTTTGCACTCAAGATTTGGAGGCATTATCTTTATGGCACTAGGTGCACGATCTTCACTGATCACAAAAGCCTCCAGCACATATTTGATCAAAAGGATCTAAATATGAGACAACGAAGGTGGGTAGAACTACTCAACGACTATGACTGCGGAATTCGTTATTACCCAGGTTAAGCAAATGTTGTAGCTGATGCCCTAAGTAGAAAAGAAAGAGAAAAACCACTTTTTGTTCGTGCATTAGGAGTAACAATTCAAACAAGTCTTACCACTCGAATCTATCATGCACAAAAAGAAGCTTTAAAACCTCGGAACATGAGAACCGAGAGATTGCGAGGACTTGAGTGTGAATTTATAGCAAAGTTTGATGGTACATTATACTTAATCGACCAAGTTTGGGTACCATGTTATGGAAATTTGCAAAATCTAGTAATGGATGAAGCACATAAATCCAATTACTCTATTCACCCAGGATCCACCAAGATGTACAAGGATCTCCAAGAATTCTATTGGTGGCCAAACTGAAAGGAGAGATAGCGGTTTACGTCAGCAATTTTCTGACATGTTCAAAAGTGAAAGCTGAACACCAGAAGCCATTTGGACTGTTACAGCAGCCTGAAATTCCACAATGGAAATGTGAAAATATTACCATGGATTTTGTGACCAAATTGCCAACTACCCCCAATAACCACAATTCCATTTGGGTTATTGTGGATCGATTGACAAAATCCACTCATTTCATTCCTATAGGTGAGAAAGATAGCCTAGAGAAGTTAACTAGACTGTATCTAAAAGAGATTGTAGCTAAACATGGCGTACCTATTTCCATCATCTCTGACAGAGACGGTCGTATTATTCTCAATTTTGGCAATCTCTACACGAATCCTTAGGCACACGATTGGACATGAGTACCGCTTATCATCTCTAAACCGACAGTCAAAGCGAAATAACTATTAAAACGTTGGAAGATATGTTGCGAGCCTGTGTTCTCGAATTCGGCAAAAGTTGGGATACTCATTTACCACTAGCTGAATTTTCCTATAATAACAGCTACCACTCTAGTATTAAGGCTGCACCGATTGAGGCTTTATACGGGAGGAAATGTCGATCCCCTCTTTGTTGGGCCGAGATTGGAGAAATACAACTGACAGGACCTGAAATTGTTCGGGAGACCACCGATAGGGTCTTCCAGATCAAAGACAGGTTGAAGGTTGCAGCAGACCGAAAAAAGAGTTATGCTAAAAATCGCAGAATACCATTGGAATTCCAAGTAGATCAAGTTCTGTTAAAAGTCTCACCCTGGAAAGGAGTGATCAGATTCGGGAAAAGAGGAAAGTTGAGCCCCCAATACGTTGGACCATTCAAAATCACCAATCGAATTGGTCCAGTAGTGTATCGACTTGAATTACCTTCAAAATTGAACAGAATACACGATGTGTTCCATGTATCAAATTTGAAGAAATTCTTATTCGATGAATCACTGATTGTTCCTGTTGAGGATATTCGTGTTGATGACAAGCTTCGATTCGTTGAAGAGCCTGTAGAAGTCATGGACTGAAAGATACATTCGTTGAAGAGCCTGTAGTACAGGACCCGGAAAGGACCCGAGACAAACTATTTTCAGAAAAATAGTTTTTGTGTTCCATACTGTCAGGAATTTGATTTCGTTCAAAGTCTGACAAAAATTATTAAAAACGGGATCCATTTAGATATTTAAAACACGCAATAAGTTAAACGATTAAACGAAATTGATTTGAAAATAAACAACCTTTCACCTCCACCCCCCCTTAGGCGGCCCCCTCCACCTCATCAACCCACCTCCCTTTCTCTCAAATAGAACATCACCAAATCACCTTATTCAATAATTGATGTTCTATAAACATTCATGTGTTGGAAGAGTTGAAGATTAACCACATAAACACTCTACTAGACACTCATCAAACCTACAACATCTCCCTCCCTCTATAAAGCTCACGGCCAACCCCCCCCCCCCCCTTCACACACACAAATTCAAATTTACTTAAACACACATACATACATTTAATCAAGATCCAGGGAAGATTAATCAAGAACAAGCATTTAGGAAGAATATAAGAAGGTGAAACATTACATTCACACCCACAACACTTTCATTCTCACCTTCAAATCCCCAAGAACACAAGTAAGTTTTGATTTAAAGTTGATTTCTAGGATTTTACACAATAGATTAGATGTTCTTGAGTTAAGATTGTTGCTTGAAAGTTTGAAATTATGTATGTATGTATGATCCGTATGTATGTATGTATGTGTAAGAGGAGGGATTAAGCTCACTTATGCATACATACATTAATTTTGAAAGATCATACATTGGTTGATTGATATGATTAATTATGAGCATTATTGGATTTCTTGATTATATGGTACAAACTTGGATGAACTAGATGTTAGGGTTTGATGATAGAATGGATTTGGGTTGATTGTTGATCAATAGTTTGTTAATATAGACTTGAATCATTGAATAGTTGTTGTTAGAGATGAATGTGATAATAACTTGTTCATAATTGTAAATTTGAGGATTTTTGGATTCTTGGATTAATTAAATATTTTGGATGGATTAATGAATCAAGGAAGTGTCATGGAAAAATAATATTGAAAATGAAGTAGGATATATGCTAGAAAACTCATAAAACCCGTAATAATCCTCGAAGATTGTTAAAAGTTACTAATTAAGGAAACTTTATTTATTGAAAAGTTAAATTTTGGATTTTTATATGAATACTTGGCATGAATGCCTTCTATGTGTAATAAATTGTATATTTGAATTAAGATAGAACACATGATTGAAGTATAGAATAGTTTAGCATGTTGAATAAATTAAAAACTACTTACTACAAACGGAAACTTTGTTACTTGATTAAAACTTGAATAGAAACATAGGATGCATGAAACTCTATCAAACTAGTTGAATGATTTGATTAAATGATTGATAACGATTGAATGATTAGTTGAATGATGTGATGAAATGATAATAATAAAGATGAACACAAAAGTTTAAGAACATGATCTTTACTTATATGATCACATATGTTAGAATCTTTAAAAATAGAAAGAATATTGTTGTAAAGTGATGTTTTGGACTTATTAATATAAGTTAATATATGTACTTTTAGGACTAAATGACAATGTTGTTCAAATAAGAAATGATAAGTTGATTTGTAACATTATTAATAAACTCAAATATTAAGTTAGAAGCTTAAAAATTGGTTTAATTGTGTCTTGTGAGATTATGTGATCAAATCTGGAAGTTTGAATGAAATACATGTTATAATATGTGTAATTAGTTCATAGGATGAATTGTGTAGGATTATTTGACTTATCGGTAACTTTAACGGTTGAAAAATCGGCCTTTACACGTGAACCGACACGCCTATTAGGGATTGTTTTAGAACAGCCCCTAAAAATATAAAATGCTCATATATAAAATAAGTTAATATATGGGAAAAGGAAAAGATAACAAGACTTAGACCTAAACGGTTCGTGTCGCGAAAACCGACACGAAAATGTTAAAAAGTTACTATTTTAAGAAAATATTCACGAAAATAAAAATAGTATTTTTTTGCAAAGTAACTTATAAAACTTGACTAATATATATGTAACAAGTATTTTTCAAGATTAAAAGTTACATTTTTAAAAGAAAAACTAAACAGTTCATTTTTAAGCACGAAACCGACAAAACCGACAAAACCAACAAGATTTAAAAAAATAATAGAATAATAGTTTCTTAAAATTTTCCAGCAACTGAAACTTAGATATTTTAGTTACATTTTATTTGTTTATTAATTTATTTGGTTATTTACAGTAGTTAACGAAAACCGAACTATACGTGTTCATTAACATAATATGAACTTATTTGCTTATGCGTTTGTGTGGGAACTAGTTTAGGATTAATAAACATAAAAGATTTTTATAAAACTAAAAATCAAGGTGTATTAACAAACACGTGTACTAATATAGGACACAAGATTTGTGACGAAAAACTATAAACCGTGAGTTTCTCTATCGAACCCCCTTGTTTTTAAATGGAATCGTCTTTATCTGTTTTTATAATTTTTTTTTGGGGAAAAGCATATTCTTTATTTATATATTGATTTCATCAAAATTTTACTTGTTAAAGTATTTTATTTTACAAACCGTGTCAAAATATGGGATGAGTCTAGTTGGCTAAATAACTGTTAACCCTAAAAAGGGGCACATAAATATCGGTAGATCTTTCGGGGTGACGCCCCCCCACTTCCAATCGCGTTGGGTTAAAAGTGAGAATATTTTGTGTCTGGTACGTAGCGTGTTATCAGCTATGATAGTCATACGCGTGTTGTATTCTTTGCTAGTCTACAATAACACGATTTGTTTAAGAAATAAAATGCTATTGTTTTGTGATATAATGACGATAGATCATTATACACGGGTTTTAATATGATTTGTTGTGATGTAATGACGATAGATCATTACACACGGGATTGATACAATTATATAATGACAAGAGATCATTATATGGATTTGATTTCTATATATATATATATGGACTATTTTGATTAAAAAGGGAAACTCACCAACACATGTGTTGACAAACGATTTTTAATATACTTTTCAGGTAAGTGATGGCTTCATGGTGACAAAGAAAAGAGGCAGGGCTGGTCTTGTTTGAATATGGAGAATAATCTGGGACATGTATTAACCGTGTTTTTATACACGTGTAAACTTTTTATCTTAATAATAATAATGTTTCTTTGAAAGTTCAAACTTTGTTTATTATTATATTATACTTTATTATGAATGGCTATCGGTGACTGTCACAACCCGAATGACTTGGTCAAAAGTCTTACGCTGTTTAAATTAAGATTTTCAGGGCGTGACATCGGATATCCAAATTTTGGATATACGTTCGAATAGTGATTAGGGATATCTGGAAAAAAAATCTGGAAAAAAATACACCAACAACCAATTTTAAAATTCAGCTTACAATCACAACAACTAGGTTTTCCAGTCCAACAACCTAATAACCACAAATTGTTCAAAATACAAATAGAACAAGCAAATAACACACAACCCATTATTTGAAACCAAACAATCTTCTTAAACTAATATTTTGAGAATTAAAAACTCTTTTCCAAATCATCATTCCATAGTTCCATGCCAACAAATATAACCTGAAAATATCACATAGAAAATCTAACAAATCTAATATATAAATATAACAAATCTAGCATACCTTATCAAGGTGGAGCCGTGGTGGATTTGGTGCAGACGAAAGAGTGACGGCAGATCCGGCGGGCAAAGTTGGTGATTGGTGATGGGGTGTCTGAGGCGGTGACTAGTGACGGGATGCAACGACTGATGGAGGTGATGATATTGATCGGAGACCAGAGTTTAGAAGGGAAGGGTCGGGGATGGTAATGGTTGTTGTGACATTCGTCAACTTCGGGTTACTTTTGTATTTGTTTTATCATGTAAATTGACCCGTTTTGTAAACCGAAACTTATGATATAATCAAAATGATGAATTTTATGTTACATATTTGTTTTATACTTGTCAGTTCTTGAAAACACTCTTTTCGGTACCTAAAATGCCTTAAAAACGATTTAAAACAACTCCAGGGGCCAAAACTGCCAATTTTGAAAGTTCAGGATTTTCCACTAGGCACCTTAGCGCCGCGCTAACATCCATACCTTGGGATGTTAGCGCTGCGCAAAGGGAGGTTTGCACCAGCTCGTTTTTTTTTGCTTTTTATGCTTTCTTGTGCTCATAACCAACCCATTTTCATGCAAGACTATTTATACTTGACCATTTCAACTTACCCTATATATACATGACCATCTCCTTCATTTTACACCTGCTCATACTCCAAAAATTCTCTCAAATTCAAAGATCTTAAGGTTGTTCTTCATGAATTCTTGGCAGTTGATTTTCCAAAGTCAAACTGACCATAGTCTTCCATTTTAATTAACTTGTTATCTCTTATTAATATTTGAAGCTTGTTATACAACATATATATAATATACACCCCTTGTTACCTTTGGTGGTCACTTCTCCGGTCTCGGTCGGTGGAGTGTCGGGCCTCGTAAGGCAAGGATACATGGAGGACTTTCGTAGTCCTTAATATATATATAATTATATAACTTGTTTATACATATTAACCATGCTTAACTTCTGCTCATTTTAGTTTGTATACCATATTTATGAAGTTCCATGGTTATGGGTTTGTAGAGACTAGTCTCGGTTTAACCGTAAATAGCTCTAAACCGTAAACCGAACTTTGTTTACTAGTATTGCTAAATAATTGGTTAAACATGCTTATTGTTAGGTTTAAGTTTCTAAAATCATTTTTATAAGTTCTATGGTTATGGGTTTGTAGAATCTTACCTCGGTCTTAACCCGAAACAAGATCTGAACGTAAAACCGAACTTTCGTTTAAAGACTTTATTGTTAACATTTTGGTTGCAAAACTTAAGTGTCTTCATTTATAAATTATTATACAAGTTCTTTGATATTTGGGCATGTGGCAACCATCCATGAACTTATTGTGAGATGGAAACCAAACCAAACCAAACCAAACTAAACCGATTTTCACTCGCTTAAGACACACAAGTGTGTTTTAAGCTATCAAGACTTATACAAATTTTTAAAAATACTTTATAAAATGATTTTAATTATTTTCTTAAGTACTTAGAACTATTGGATCCAACTTGATCTTATAACAAAGTTTGTGCCTACAAAACTGAACACCCGCTTAACGGACGTTGTTAGTTCTAAAACAAAATAACTACATACTTGGTTAAGTCTTCTTAAATTTTATTGAGTTATCTCATAACATTTATTATTTTCAAAAGTTGACTTTGGGTTTGACCAATTATCAAGACCCGAACCAACAACCCGAACACTCGTTAATACCCGTTTTAGTATCTATATTATAAAGGGACTTGCATTCTTGCATGTTTACCCACCTTATTACTTAACATAGGTTGAGTAAATATTAAGGGTTAGATACTTTAACCCGGTTTCGATCAAACATATATTTTAAAAGACTAGTATTATAATTTCTTAAATATTTACATTTTTAAACCTTAAACTTTAATTGTTTACATTTCTCATCGTCTATTTTTATTTAAAGAATTTCAAGGCAACTTTTCTAATATAAGACTTCTTTCCTTTTAGGCTTTGTTCGTTAAACTCGTCGTTCCGGTTAATCTCCAAATCATCAATCTTTCAAGTTTATTACTTGAGCGTGAGTACTTTCATCCCCCTTTTTCCATATTTCGTTTTGGGGGTGATATTGGATATCATATTCAAACTAATTTTTTTATACTTGAGTCTTAAACTACAAACTCTATTGTATACTTTACTTAAATAAATGCTCGATTTGGTGTTCTATGCTTACATGCTTATATGCTAATGTGTTTACCGCTTTTGGAGGGTTGATTCATAAATCCTAAGCTATTTGGTATTCTTTTATAGCGAGGTGTCGTTAATGTATTCTTATCAACGATTTCATACAAAATCCTAGATTATTTGGTGTTCTATTATAGCAAGGTGTCGCTAATGTATTCTTATTAGCGATTTCATTTATCCTAATTGTTGCTATTATTTATCGTTTTGTATACAAGTTATGGCATTTCCTATTATATACATATTGTTCAAAACTATAAAATTTCTCACCAACCTTTGTGTTGACAAACTTTATTTTATGCATTGTTACAGGTTTGACTTTTGGTTGACTTGAGGCTTGAAGGAAAACGCAATCAAGACTGTTAGGATATTAGCAAAAATGAACAATATATTATTTGCTATGATTTGTTTTGGTTATTGTATGAACATGTTATGTGACTTCTTATGATTTTTGGGAAATTAAATGAGTTGATTAAATATTGACACTTTAATAGTGTCTTGTGTATTTGGGCAATCCGTTGCACTTCGACATATTCCGCCGCCTTTCGTTAGGGTGTGACAGTTGTGAAACTTGTATGTCTAGAAATTAGGGTTACATAAGGTAGGTAATTGTAACACTCCTACTTCACATAAGATCGTTTGTATAGTATGTATATTAATCAGAATCAAGAGGAACTGCAAATTACTTTAACTTATGGAGCATATGGAATTCAAGGAAACTTCAAGGGTTTATCTATATATAAATAATAATTAATTCTCGCAATTCAACACTAAGTCTTAAATTTATAAACCAAACAATCCTAACTAAACTTTTCACAAACGGCAAGTGTACCGATTGCGTAGCAACACAGTCTAATGGAAGTCCGGATATCGAACACAAAGACATGTGAGAAAGGCTCAGATAATTAACCCTAATATAAGCCCTGCCTAAATAATATATTTCTTTTTTTTATTTTATTTAAAACTAACATAACTATTTTAACTTAACTAACGGTGAAACTTAACGAAACTAACGATAATTAGAAAACGAATCACCTAGGTAGGATGAATTAACAGTCGTAAGATGACACGGGTGCTAACATGTGGTTGAAACTAGTGTTCTAAAGATGGCCTAGCATAGGTGAGGTCAAGGAACTGGGTCCCTACAGTAAGTTCTACCAGAAAACCCTGACAACATATAGATAGCTTTTAATTCGTGGTTGTTTATCTACGTACCCTAATAACTCATCATTTGGTCCATGTCTAAGTTACAGATCTCACTAAGGCTCGAGCTATTACAAACCTAGTAGAAGAGGGGTAATTCAATACTAAGAACAAAATAACTTAACTTACAAACTAACCTAGTCGATAGCTAGAAAACCGCACGTGGTCTCGCAATGGGTAACTAAATCAACTAAAGCAGAGAGATAAGCTAACCCCTAAGGTCTTGGTCCAACTTATAGGGGATGATCCTACTGACCTAAATGATTCAAAAAACCAAATCCTAATGGTACGCGTCTACCACAATCAATCAACACACTCAGTATTAACCAAACTAGCAATTAACGACTACACGAAACAAATTCATGCAATAATCAACCACACGGGGAACATGCTACCTAAGATACATGTATGGCAGCGGGTATACACGGAATAATATCACAAAATATGAAGTTGACAATAGAAAAACAATCAACGACTAGTTAAGCACCCTAAACTAGTTAATTTAAACAGTTTTATATCAAACCTAGGTGGTTCTAACCAATCTACGCCAATCATAATCAAGAACAGTAGATAAAATAGATATAAATGATAAACATGTTCATTAGAATCTGATTACAAAAGGTTTGAATGTAAAAACCCGAAAACGAACTCACAAACGTTAAAACAAGCAAAACCAACAATCGGTTGATGAAGCTTGAAACCGAAAGCTCCTCCTTCTTGGTATTTTGTCTGGAACAGGTCTTTGACGGCTGGGGAGGTATCCAAATCATTCATAGGGTTTATTATATATATATATATATATATAGATGAGTTAAACTTGTTAAACTAGCCAATATAATAAAAACTCGGTCCAACCAGCACACTAAAGACAAATTAGTTGGGCTAGCTGAATTTAGGCAGCATGTGGACCAGGTGGGATGCCACGCCACGTGACCTTCAAGGCCTAAGTGGCCGCGCGACGTGGGGAGCACCCTTGGGGTCCGGTTATTTCATTTTCAGCCTCGTTTGTCTTCGTGTACGCGTTCCGACTTCCTCTCAGACCTCGTATAGCCTTGTTTCCTCTTCTTTTACCTCGTTATCCATGCCTCTCATCCACGGAACCTACATCAATAATGGATATGTAATTTCACGCAAGAACAATTGATATTCGTTAAACATTTAAGCATAAAACAAACATGAATTCGAGATAATTCTCTATATATTTTGTAACACATTGATGTGCGAAAAGCTAAATATAAATATTAATAACTATTTCTCGCAATTCAACACTAAGTCTTAAAATGAAACGGATAACCTAACTAAGCTTCACACAAACGGCAAGAGTACCGGTCGCGTAGCATCACAGTCTAGTAAGTCCTAGTATCGAACACAAAGACATGTGAGGTGGATCAAATACAAAACCATAACCAAGTCCTGCCTAAATAATATATTTGTTTTAACTTATATATTTAAATTAACTTAACTAATCTTAAAGAACTTAACGGGAAAACTTAAGGGAACTAAGATAGCTATTATATATGATGAACGAGAACCACCTAGGTAAGGATCCTCAACGACTATCAATGATGCGCGGGTGTCAACAAGCCTATGAAACCGGGTTATAATGATATACTAAGTAGACAATGATAAGGGTAAGTAGGTCCCCACAGTCAGTTTTGCTAAAAACCCCTAAATATCTCAGAAAGTAGAAATATGCACGGTTGATTCTCTAAGTACCCTATGACTCACCAATTGGTCCATGTCTAAGTCACAAATCCCTCTAAGGCTCGTAGTCATAACAATCATAGGAGAAAAGAGGTAATTCAATATTAAGGATCTTATAACTCGACTTACAAATTAACCTAATCAACGGCTAGAAACCGCACGTGGTCTCGCAACGGCTAACTACATCAACTAGGTCAAAAAGATAAACGGACCCCTAATATCTTGGTCCAACTAAAAGGGGGTGAACTACTGATCTAAACAACTTCAACCTCACTAACCCTATGGTGATATCTACCACAAGCAACCGAAAACACCAAGTAATCAGTACACATGCAACCCTAGGCTAAACACGAAACTAATTCATGCAAAATAAGGTCATAAAAGGTTCACTAAGATCAAAACTAATCAAACACAACAACAACTACATAATTAAATCACAAAATATGAACTTGACAATAGAAAATCAATCAAAGACTCGTTAAACAACCCAACACATTGTTAATTCACCAAACCTAGGTAGTCTTAAGTTTAGCTACTCATACTCAAAAACAAAACAAAATAATCAGGTTCAATAATTGAGTTCATAATAAAAATAACACGATAGAACCCAAAAAAATAATGTTTGCTTCCCTCTCTGACCGGCTGCTGTCGGTAAAAAATATATATATTATTCTTCTAATCCCTCTTTTGCAGCTGACCACTCCAAAGAAAATATTCCCCTCTGTCACTTTCAAAATTCCTTTGCGTTAACACCCCTGCCCTCACGTGACCCTCTGTCTTTTATTTTGTGTGTAGGGTGGGCCTTCATCTATTCTTTTCTTGTGGGCTTTATTAAATTCATTATGTTCTTTTATTTGTTCATATCCACCGATCTTGGACCTGCCCAAAAGTCAACATAAACAAGAATAAAAAGAATATGAATATAAATTATAATACTAATTGATGTTTACTGTCTTGTGAGTTCTAATCACAACCGTGTCATAAAAAAATATTTAAAGTTACTTTTATATTCAAGAGTTTAAGTTAGAAGTTAATAATAATAATAATATAGAAGATTATTTCATTACTCACTCGTTAAACTCAAGTTTAGTAAAAGCACTCAATTTTAGCTCTTTGTTTCCTAAACCAATATAATTCAAAGATGAACCAATTAAGAATAATATTCAATAAAAACTAGCACAAAATCAATTTAAAATGTGGGAAATAATTATATAATAACATGTACAATTTAGAGCATATCAAATAACCCCAACACTTAAACATTTTTCGTCCCAGAAAAAGTAATTTGCCCATATCATAACCGCTAGATAGTAGCAGCTCAACTCTTAAATTTTTTCAATATTCAAAAATATTACCAAAACATTAACCACGATTGCAAGTGTGTTGGTCCACCTTATACCCATACCCTTTCCATACGCAATGAGACAAATAACATGTGACGATTTTTAAGTTTATATGAACTAGTGGAAGCCAAAATTAATAATATATATATATATATATATATATTTCTTTTCTTTCACTTGGTTTAAACCGAAACCACCCCAAGTTGACTTAAACCTCATATTTAACAGAACAAAATAGAATATAAAATTTAAGCAAAACCGAGACGATCAAGGATATTGTTTATCCACCTGAATTTAAGCATTAAGGTCTACTAGGAAGCCACTTAGATAATAAATTAAGTGCAATTAAGAACTAACTAGCTAGTGTTTCTCACTACATGGCATACCCCCGTTATCAAGCAACACCCCAAGACCATAACCATCAGTGAGTATACACGAATTCATCTGTGGGTTTACATATGATGTGAGCCTTGTGGTTCGTTTCTTAATGGTAATAGGACACGAGCAAGGAGACCTCATATGGCTAACAATGTGGTTTGATCAAGTCAGTAATGTAATTTGTACTTTAAAGCACGAGTGATCACGTTTTATGACTTATGATTTGGCAATAAATTGCGGGTTTGCTATTTTTAGCTTATTTAAATATTCACAAATCCACTTAGGCGAGGTGAATACCCAGATGATATACCGTATACCGACCCATAGTCTTCGAATGTGAAAGCCTTAGATCTCAGATCTAAAGCTTAATACACGATTAACGGATCTAGTTCATCATTACTCTTACCGATTATATGTTATGTACATATTAGTATTAGTTGTATATAAGTGTGTATATATATTATGGAATAGATTAATTAGATGAAGCTTTGAACGAGTGGAAACTTAGACAACAATTCAATACATTTACTCAAAACTTAGATTATACAGAGGAGAAACCCTCTATAAATAGACGATGGAATATAGTTCATTACACATTCCGTCACGAACTGACCTACCAATTGGTTACATTATAATAAATAACAAACAGCCTCCTGATTCCTTAAACATCCTTAACGAATCAGGAGGAAACTTAACTTAATTTCTAGTTCGTTAAACATCCTTAACGAACTAGATTGTTCCTTTAATGAACTAACTTAATATAATAATAAATATTACATTTAAATAAACAATAAATACAAAACGATAATTAGAAAGACTCGAGACGCAAAACTGTGTACTAACAGACACCCCCTCGTCTTGAGCTCTTTGTATTTAAATTACTTTAAGCATTTGGTCTGCTAATCTCTGCAGCTGTGAATACCATGTTCATGACACACACGAACAACGCGTTGAAATTGCATTGCTCGGTCATAGTCATCACGACGCTCAATTAATATCTTATTCTTGAATAGCACATCATTGTCGGTCTCTGTCAAGTTCACGAGCCACATTGGATTAATAATCTTTATCAGCTCGGTCTTTAAGCCCTTACCCAGAACAATAAAGGCCTCGCCAATTCGGTTGTAATAGTACCAACGATTGAAAGATAAATACATATGTTGATTCAACGTCTTGACAGGTACAAGCTTCATTGTCTTTGGTGGCTTTACTTTAAGCACCAACTTTCTCCAACCCGTCCTGGGATCAATCTCATCGATGCGCTTTCGAATAGGAATCTGTGGCTTGAAAAATTTAAACCCATGGTTGACCTCAAACAACAGATGTTGATGAAACCAATTTGCATGTTGATTTCCCCCACGGTTCATAAAAGGTCGACACAGCGAGGGTACGGACGTCCCAACGCGGTAATGAAAGAACATTGGTAATCTTTTCATAATACTGAATGTCGTTCTCCCATTTAATAATACAGACCTTTAAATCTGAATCATAAAGCCAAGAAATAATGTCACCTCGCACTTTTAATACTGCTTTAAAAGATGTCATCTGATTTGCTTGAGCGCGAGCAACAACTTCAACTTTATGCTCTTTATCCACATACCGGTATGCATCAATAATCTTACGCGCTTTCTTGTTCCGATAAGCGAACCATCTTTGAATATCAACAACAGTTGGATCTCGAATTGAATCAAATCTTGTATCAACAACATTCTTGTCTTTTGATATCTTTTCCAGATGATCCTCGGCTGCTTTGACTGTTTCTTCATTAAATATTGGAGCACCCTGTCAACATTAGTGGGTTAAAATAAATCAGGATATTCCTCAGCAGTCATGTCCTCCATCTCCACCTCCTCATCCTAATAAATAAAGGACGTGTTCATCTCAATAGTTGGATCATTTAAGATCTTTTCATCGTTCTCGACCTCCACATCGTCCTCAGCCTCTAACACGGTTACTCATCATCATTCAGACCTAGCAGTATGGAAATCTGCTCTCGTGTTAGGAACCTCTCAACAAACTGTCTCACTTCAATCTCGTATGCATTAACAATACTTCTAACCATCCCCGTACCATCAAAAAAGATGACTGTATTAGCCTTGATCATCTCAATGGGTTTAGCAGCTGTATGATTATGATAAACAATTATCTGCTCTCCTGAATCACCAACTGCACTTGTACCAGCACCAGAGGACAAGCCGTGAGTTTGTTTCGGCTCACTTCCTACAGTACCCGACGCATCTGGATCTTCATCATCGTTCTTAAGCTTCTTCAGTGCGTCGTCATTGCATGTCAGCTGCAAGATAAGATCCTCTTGCTCTTTTATTTTCACCCCCTGAGACACAACAATCTCACGAAGGGATTTGGTCTCTTTTTGGAAAAAGGAGACATAACTCAGCAATTTCATCTGATTTTCCATCAAACGCTCTTGATTCAGACGATCGGTAGACATTTGATTTTCATAAAGATGAAGTAAACTCAAAATCATATTCGTCTGCTGATCTTGAGACATTGCATGAAACGAGGGAGGGATAGGCTGAACTGGACCTTGAGGATAGTTAAGCCTCATAAATGAAATATCCATAGGTGGTGGAGGCATCATCATCGGTGTTTGAGAAACCACAGAAGTAACAGTTGTAGGTCTTGGTAACAGATGTGAGTGTGGTCGTCAAAGTTAGTTCCGAGGTGCTAGTAGTAAGCATCACCGCCGGTCTTTGAGGAATAAACAACCTTGGAGGCTGAACTCCAAATGAAATGCCAGCACCGGCCGACACACGTCGTTTTGACGACCCTTCACCAACTAATTCCTTCCCTTTTTGTTTACGTTGAGCAGCTATAGCAGCAGCTGCCTCAACCTCTGCATGTTGTTGAGCTAGAGCTCTGCAATCACCACCATTACCACCATTATCACCATCACCACCATTACCACCACTACCATCATTATCATCAGCCTCGGTCCCACCTGCTCCTTACTCACGCTCTAAATCTGAGTCATCGTGGATCCAGCAATCATTGGGAGGACATACATAATCTGGATTAACCAGATAGCCAATCAAACGTTTTATCTGTGGAGGATCTTTCCTATAAATCTTCATCCTTCGTACAGTGTCAACAGTCATATGCTCAAGCAGTAGCACATTATCTACTAATGCTTGATCAATAACCAAATTTGGAATCAAATCTTGAATAATCAACTGAAGGAATCAAGGATACATCAGGAACTTCTTACGTTGAATCACCATAAGGCATTGTTCCTTAACGTGATAGAAAATCAACTCAGAGAAGTTGAATGGATTGTTTAGTATCAAAGCGACAAATGCCGATTGTAACATAATCCGACATTCATCGAAGCCACCTTTACGTCCTCCTAGGAAATGGATTAATACATGCAATAAATACTTGTAAGTGGGACATAATCCTGCCTTGTTATACATAGAAGCTTCAAGGTCACCACCATAGAATACACGACAAAATAGACCCCTGATCAATCCTTTGCCAAACTCACAAGGATTATCAATAGTATCTCCAAATCGAAGCACCCGTCGAATAACATCGGTATCAACAATAATAGGTGTTCGGTTGATCGTAGCCTCAATGTGGTTGTCGGCTTCAACATACCTAGATGTATTCCAAAACTAAAGGATGATTCTTAAATATACAGTCGGTCTTGCAGTCGCTGAAAAATGAATGCATGATCGTCTAATGAATTCTAGCATGTTTCCAAATACATCCTCATCAGCAAAATTCATACCGACAAAAGCACAAACGTTATGCCTTTTGTCGTACGGAAGCAACGACAAATTTTGTTGTTGCTGGTGTTGTTGTTGTTGTTGCTGTTGGTGTTGATCAGCAACATGAGGATCTTGATCCATATTATCGGCCATTGCACTAAATAAACACACCCGTAAATTAGTGACAATGAATAATAATAATAACACTTATAACATATAATTAAAAGATTAACATTTTAACTAAAATATAAAACTTAAATTTAAAATTTGTCAAATTTTATAACTTTTTAATATTAATAATAATTGGAAATGCCATTCGTTAAAATTCTAATTCGTTATAACGAATTGGTTGTTTGTAATAACGAATTGCTGCTTCGCTATCAACTAAATAATGAACGAATTAGGTCTAACGAATCAAGAATAAAGGTTAACGAATTATAGTCTAATTTGTTATAAATAACGAATGAAAATCTGATTCGTTAAAAAGTAAGATTCATTATCCTGATTCGTTTGATTTGTATAACGAATTGGACACGAATTAGTTCTAATTCGTTACACAATAACGAATGGCCTGTTAAGCTTAATGTTTGACTAATCTGGTCAAGGTCAAAATTACCAAGAACATAAAAAGTCAAAATAGCAATTCGGAAATCAACTGCTACATAATTAACGAAAATCCAAATAAATGATCACAAGGATCTCGGAAATACATCGCAAACTGAGTTGTATCAAGCATTTGGAACAATCATTGTACACCAGAGGTTAATTAATGTTTCATAAATAACATAAAACCGTGAACAAAATCAAGCAATTAACCCTGCAAATGTTCATTAGGTATAACGAAAATCACGACGCCTTGATCGCCTTTACCTTATGATTCAAAAATATGGATTATAATTGAGTATAGTGATGATCGAGTTTCAGAGAAAAATTCGGCAGAGTTTCGTAACTTATTGAAGAAGAAAGGTGAATAGTGAAGACGAACCGCCTTCACTGATCCCTATATAGTCTGACACAGCACCATCTCCAATGTGCTGAGTCATCAGATTCGTTTAAATTTGAACTAACGAATCAGGTGATTCGCTATCATATATGTACACGTGGCATAACGAATTAGAGTCAATTCGTTAAAGTTTAAGACGAAACAATAACGAATTAATTGCTTAATTCGTTAAGTTATGTTTAACGAATTAGAAGTCATTCGTTACAGAGTTGCGGAAGCGAATTAAAGTAACGAATTAGAATCCAATTCCATCTGAATGACTTTAATTCGTTATACATGACTAACGAATTACATTTATGGAATTTTAAATTAAATAATTAATTAGGTAAATTAATTAAATAAAAGAATAATTAATTAATGATACCAATTGAATTAACTTAAATAAATCAACGAGATTCCATATCTCGATGATCAAATACCTTAACGTTTTTTACATTTTGAAACACTTAACTTAAAATCATTAAATAATATGTAAACTAAAAAAGCAAAATCTTTTTGGTATTTTGAACTTTTGATGTAAAATATTTACAAAAGAAATATCCGAAAATAAAAACACAGAACAGAAAATGTTTTTGTGTTTTTGTATGATTTTTCAAAAGCAGTACATATTTTTGGATTTTTATTGAGTTGGAGCAGAGAATCATATTGACCAAATTGCCCTTCCATCACAGCTTTATATTTCAGCGATATTGTGACTTGTGTTAAGTCGGTCATTGATATTGTTTTATACTTAAATCTTATAACAAACCTTCAAGTATTTTTGTGATATTATTAATGGTTCAATTAGAGCAGAATATCAGAAACTATCAGCCTCTAATCTCGGTTCAAGCTTAATTTGATTTTTGCCATATCACCCCAACTTGACTTAAACCATTTTAGTGTCGATCAAAATTTTTGAAGTTTTTAGAACCATTGAGCAATGCATCAAGTTTCCTTTACTGTGAGCGAGTATGCACGAGTCCATCTGTCGGCTTACATACATTGTATCCCCTGGGGTCCATTTCTTATTGGTATTGAGACGCGCGCAAGGGAGGAACAATTGTATGACTAACAACGGATTTTGATTAAGTCGGTAAATTTAAATTGTACGAAGTACAGCAGTGATCAAGTTTAATGACTTTGGGTTTGCTCTAATGGCGAGTGAAATATTCATGCATATGAATACCCAGATGGTTAAGCCGCATAAAGACTCTCAGTGTCCAGAACCCTAACGCTTGTTATTATTTTTTTTTTTGGTGATCAGACAGATATAAGGCTTGAGTATGACAGGTTATTACATTTCTGCCATCCTCACCGAGATTTTTGTTAGAAACTAACACCTCTTTAAATTTGGCATATCTTTTAGTTTATATCACATACTTTACTCTAACAGCTTGTTTAAGACCTATCAATGCACCAATGATTAAGCACACAACCTTTTAAGCTTAGTTCTTGCTGGATTTGGGGTCGAGCAATCAATGTACTATTATTTTCTCTTTTTGCTTCAAAAAACTCAAAATTTGAGGAGCTAAAAAAAATAAATTCAATCGCCCCAGTCACTTTCAGTCTATAGATTAATGGCTATCCTATCAATCTACAAGTAGATAACAGGACCAATACATGCAAGCATGTTCCACAAACTTAAATAGCCGACATAGTTTTCAACGAGAGAGTAATATAAAAACGCATAACAAACGCCCCAAAGACTTTCCATTATTAGGTTAATGGTTATCCCGAATGTTTACAAGTAATTATCAGGACCAAACATATACAGGTATATGTCCTTCAAATGTAGGAAATTGACATAATTTTCAGCGAATGTATGCAAAAATATTTTTGGATTTTCTCTTTACATACTTAAACACAATCTTTTTGTCCTTTTCAATTTTCTTATAAATAAAAATTAAAACTTCACAATCTTTTTGATTTTTCAGATGTTTCTGACAAACTGAAAACACAATATTTTTTGTTTTATTAGGATTTTAAAATGTTTTTGGATTTTCAAAATGTTTTAAAGACTTAAAAAACAAGAAACATTAAAAACAAGAAACTACAATATTTTTGACTTTTTCAAATTTTTTAATGTTTTTGGGTTTTAACTATCCAAAAAAAAGCACAATATTTTTGTATTTTATATTTTCACGTCCTAAAATCCAAAACCAAAATAAAATTTAAAATAAAAATAAACCAAAATTAAAGATAATCATCCTTGTTCAAGATATCAGCAAGGGTTTTTAATCCATTTAAACCAAGCAGAAAATTAAAACGAGTTTTGTCAAATGCTTTGGGAAATAGATCGGTTTTCTGAAAATCGGTATGTACTTTCTCAAGGTCAATTAATTTCTTTTCGAAACAATCCCGTATGAAATGATATCGAATTTCGATATGTTTCGTTTTAGAATGTTGTACGGGATTTTTGGTGATGCTAATGGTAGCAGAATTATCAATTAAAATGGGAGTTGTAAGAAACTTCAAACCGTAGTCGCACAAATGTTGTTGAATCCACTAAACCTGGGAACAGCAACTCGGGGCTGCAACATATTCTGCATCGGCGGTTGAAGTGGAGACCGTTGTCTGCTTCTTACACTGCCAGGAAGCAAGCCGGCTTCCTAAGAATTGACATCCTGTTGTAGTTGATTTAAAGTTAATCTTGCATCCTCCATGGTCTGAGTCTGAAAAGGCGGTAAGTTCAAAGTTATCGTCCTTGGGATACCATAAACCGATGTCTGGATTGCCCATCAGATATTGAAGAATACGCTTGACTGCTGCCAGGTGAGTCACTTGGGGACTTGCTTGTTACCTAGCACATAAACAAACAACAAACATTATATCAGGTCGAGAAGCAGTAAGATACATTAGAGAACCAATCATAGCTCGATATAGGGTAGGATCGACGGTATCCTCCAATTCATCTGGTGATAAATTATGACCCACAGAGAGAGGAGTTGAAGGGATTTTTCCGGCAGTAATCTTGAATTGGCTCAAGACATCGTTCACGTACTTAGTCTGGTTAATGAAGATTCCATTCGCAGGCTGGTGAACCTGCAACCCTAGAAAGAAGTTCATCCCTCCCATCGAACTCATTTCGAACTTAGTTTGCATCGACTTCTCGAATTCCTTACATAACGCGTCGTTTGTTGAACCAAAGATAATGTCGTCGACATAAATCTGAACGAGGAGAATATCATCACCAATGTTTTTATAAAATAAAGTGCAGTCAACAGTCCCTCGTTTGAAGCCATTGCCAGTCAGATGGTCAGAAAACGTGAGATATCAAGCTCTCGGGGCTTGATGTAGACCATACAGGGCCTTGGTTAAGCGATAAACTCGGTCAGGATAATCAGGATCTTCATAGCCAGGAGGCTGTAACACAAACACTTCCTCGTGTAGTTCACCGTTAAGAAAAGCACTTTTCACATCCATTTGATAGACTTTAATATTCTTATAATTCGCATAAGCCAGAAAAATTCGTATACCTTCCAATCTTGCAACCAGAGCGTATACCTCAGTGTAGTCTATACCCTCTTGCTGATGGAAACCTTGCACCACGAATCGTGCCTTGTTTCTCACGATTACCCCATGATCGTCCTTTTTACATTTAAATACCCATTTTGTTGGAATAGGCTTCTTAACTCTAGCGGGTTTGTCGATATGATCTCAAACACCCAAACGTGCAAATTGTTGCAATTCCTCTTGGCTTCTACCCAAGAAGGATCTTGAAGGGCCATAAGAGTCGATGTTGGCTCAACTTGGGATAAAAAGCAAGTGAATTTGGCAACGTTTACAATTCCAGAAGAATGTAAATTTGGATAAGCACACAATACAATATTCTCACTTGAATAAGCAACTTTATGACGTGTTTGAATGCCCACATCAAGTTCCCCAATGATGTTTTCCTTTGGATGATAATTATGAATCCTAAGAGTGGGATTATCAGGAACAACAACATTTTTGAATAAATTAGTGTAATGTTCTCCAAGCTCATGATATGAATCATCACTGTCAAGTTCAATAACTTGATCAACAACTTGATTATCATCAGAAGAAGTAGAAGCATTATCAAAAGAAGCTGGAGGATCATAACGAGGATCCTCAGTTGGAGCTACAGTTGGAGCTTCAACATCATTAGAACTTGAAAACCTTGGAATTACTAATTGATCTTCAAAGTATGCACGAACCAGGTCTTCAATTGGTTGCTCAGTTTTTGGAGTAAATGAATTAAATAAGCAATCATAATCAAACATCCAGTCGGGACATTTCCCTTGAGGAGGTGTGGTGTACTTTTGACAGTCCACATGGTACCACTCCTCAACACAACCGGAAGTGAAATTAAATACTCTTTTCTTTGGAGAAGCATAACCCAAGAAATACCCCTCGATGGCTTTTTCTTCAAATTTACCCACATCTCTTTTCAACATCTTACAGGGACACCCAAATGGTTCCAAGTACTTTAAGTTAGGCTTTCGTTTGTTCAAAAGCTCATAACAGTTAGAACCCGATTAAGCGTATGACAAGCAATATTCACAGCCTCATTCCAGAATTGGAAAGGAAGCTTAGATTCTGCGAGCATAGTTCTGGCTGTTTCAATCAAAGTTCTGTTTTTCCTTTCAGCAACACCGTTTTGTTGTGGTACATATGGAGCACTGTATTCTCGATGAGTTCCTTTTTGAACACAAAAGAAATCCAATACGGTATTTTTAAATTCAGTACCATTATCACTTCGAATTCTCCTCACTTTTTGCTTGTATAGTGATTCGATCTTAGTGATTAAATTTTGAACAAGAACATGTGTTTGATATTTCGAGCTCATAAATAAGACCCATAAGTATCTTGAATAATCAACGGTAACCACAATACAATACCAATCTCCAGAGATATTAGCACGATTCACAGGAGCAAAAAGATCCATATGAAGTCGTTCTAAAGGTGTATCAATGGAATTAAATAACTTAGACAGATGCGACTTTTTCTTCTGTTTGCCTTTCTTGCACGCAACACAGTGGTCAGATAATTTAAAACTCTTCAAAGAAACACCTTCGACCAAGTCATTCTCCATTAAATAATTCATCTTTTGAACATGAATGTGACCCATTCTACGATGCCATAGAATAGAGTCCTTCTTAGTTGATTTTGAGATGACACATGTTTCGATCGATGTTGATACTTTAGAACTCATATTTAAGAGATAAATATCATTCGATCGAGGTGATCGCATGACAACCATGTCCTTGGGAATTACGTATCCCGGTTTCAGAATCAGACATTCTTTATCAGTAAATACTGTCGTGTACTTTTTGTCACATATTTGCGACACGCTTAATAAATTATGGTCCACCTTGTCACAGTAATTGACCTTATCAAACGTGATATGACCATTTGAAACTTCACCTTCTTGTGTTATCATACCCCCAGAATTCCCAGCAAAAACCACATAACCCCCTTAAATATTTCTCATATTTGTTAAGAGGCCGAGATTTCTAGTAATATGACAAGAACATCCACTATCCATTATCCAGTTTTCACCAGACATGGTCTTGGATGTACCCTACACACAAAGTAAAAATGATTAGTTCAAAAAGGCAGCCCAGGCTCAGTCTTGGGAACCTTTTGAGTTTCATGAGAAGAAACAAATTTAGCCGAATTCAATTGTTGTTCAGCAACTTGAGAATAAGTTACAGGCCTTTTAGACTTTCATCTCAGATAGGCCGCTTGAACGACATTTGAGTTCATGTTCTTGCATATTGGCTCAGTTGGAACAAACTTTGGTTTAACATGACCATAAGTTTCATTCACATGAATTACCTTACGTGGATTCACATTTGAAAACATTATGTGAGTATCATCATCACACGACAAAGGTCGCTTCAAAATCTCCTTTATCACAGGAACCGGTTTCGATTGGTCCTTGACAAATGGATGAAGATTGGACTTTGTTGCTTTCAACATGAGGTTTTTGAGTTGAAGTTTGAACTTTAGCTTGATCAGTTTTAACTGGTTTAGGTTTTTCTGAAACGACAGGTTCTTTCATAATCACATCTTCTTCTTTTCTAGCAAAAGGATTTGTTGTATAATCATTGTAAAATGGTAGTGGAATTTTAACTAAACCTATACCCTTTTTAAAATCCTTTTGCTTACCAGATACTTTGATTATCTCATTTAGCAAAAATGATGAGTTTCTAAACTTGCCCAACTTGTTTTTCAACTCAAGAACTTCATTCTCAAGCTCGGTTATCTTTAAACGATGTTTCAAGATTTCTTGAAATTTTTTATCGTTAATCGTCATTTTAACAAATAACTATGCTTTGAGATCATGGTTACTTATCGACAATGCTTCATTTTTTTTCTTAAATCTCATTTGAGATTCTAACGATTGTCTATAAGTATCCTTAAGAGAAGCAATTTCTTTCACTAGACAATCATTATGATTTTTCAAATATTCTAACTTAGGCTTGTTTTTCTCACAATCAACACAAGAAACAGAAGACCTAACCTCATTGATTTTGGCCATGCAAGCAAAAGTAGTTGGAAGCTTTTCACACGAGTCGTCAGAATCAGACTTAGTATCATTGTCAGAAAATAGCTCACTCCCACTTGCATCTTGGAAATTTTCATTTGACCCGAACATAGCCAGATTAGCTTGATTGTCATTGCATAACAATCTTTGTGACCAATCAGTTCCATCCATGTTGGACAGCATAGCTTGTGACCCAGAAGAAGAAGATAGTTGGGTACCAGAAGACTTAACAACATCATTCCCATTTTTCCCAGCTGAACTTCGATCTTGATTTCTAGGACCATTATACTCCTTCTTTGGTTTATCACATTCTTTGGCAAAATGTCCAAACTCTTGACAATTATAACACTTAGCTTTCAAGTTATCGAATCCCAACTTCTTGTTTAATGATGGAAGATTTTTACCATTTCCTTGCATGAACTTTTTCACCTTTCTGACGATCATTGCCATATTCCATTTCAAATCCATGAGTTCCAAATCATCAGGATCGATTTGGTCATAATCTTCATCTGTTAAATCACTTGTGGCAATTTTACTACCAACCAAATTCTCATAAGAAGTCATGAAGGCAGACAAGAAAGCAAAGTTTTGTTCACCCTCCTTCATGTTCACATTCTGTTGAGCTGAGAAATGATTTGCAGTAGTTGAATTATCAGATCCTCTAGAAGAACCAGAAGCACCAGGTGACCCAGAACTTCCAGCAGTGTAGAAACAAGCACGTGGATCACTATAGATAGTTGTAGCATTGTCACTTGCATTTTGTGTAAAAAATGTAGTGATTGGAGAAATTGTTGAAATCAAAGGCATACTCCCACCATAAAAAGCTGGATCTTGATTATCCTTAGAAGACTTTTGACACCTAAGATCATATTCACGAGCTTCGATCTTTTGCATGAACTCAGTCACAGTCAAATGTTCATTACTAAAATAATTATTTTCTTTCAACACCATTAAGAAAGTCAAGTAAGAACTTGGTAAAGCATTCCTGATGGTATCTATCTTATCACTTTCAAAAGGTTCCATCTTTATCTTTTCCATTTCAGCTATCAGATGGTTAAACCGAGTTGTCATTTCTTCGACAGTCTCACCATTAAGTAAGTTAAAATTTCTAAATTGAAACTTTAACATCACCTTCGTGCTTTCTGCAGTGTTACCCATACTTCTCATACAATGTGTTGAAACAACGAAGCACAAATTTAATGCTACCGACTTGATGAAATACGGTTTTAGGTAATCCCATTGTAAGAGTTGAGTATGCTTTCTTTTCAATCTCCAAAGATTTCTTTTCTTCTTGAGAATATTGTGAGTTGGCTTTAGGTGTGAATCCAATTGTTTCATCTCCAATCGTTGGAACAGTATACACTTCATCCAAACAGTAAGAACAATCAGGGTGAACAGAACCCAGATAAGCACGAAAACAAGGTTCCCATTTAACAAAGTCACCGAATTTCATCAATCGAGGACACTTGGAATGAGATCCAATTTCAGTGTCCAATTGTAACATTTGCTGCATGAGCACGTTTTGCGAAGCTAACGCGTAAAAACCAGCCATCTTGATAAGTAACAAGAGAATCAAACTTCAAGAGTTGAATTTGAAAATATCTTAAACGAACTGGGAACATTGAGGTTAACAAATTGTGAACAGTGTTTAACGAATTACATATCACGAATTAAAAATTGTTTGTGTAACGAATCTGGAACAGTGTCACACGAACTGAGTCAACGAATCAGGTCAAATTGACGAATCAGTTTGACGAAATAGGTTAACGAATCAAGTTAACGAAACCAGATTCAAAGTAACGAATCAAGGTAGCGAATCACTAAGTTTACTTAACGAATCACTAAGTGAAATCTTAACGAATCTCTGACTCAAAGTAACGAATTAAGATAACGAACTTGCTACAGTTGATAACGAATCAACTATAACGAATCAGTTTGCTAAAACGGTTATAACAAACTCTGACAACTATTGCCACATGGCAGAAGTTTGTTAGATTTGAGTTAACGAATCAGCCACGTGTCTGACGAATTGAAGAACACGAATCAGACAGACAATGAACTAAGTATCGAATTGCGTAGTGAATTGATTAAAATTAACGAATCACGTTAAAGATATAACGAATTTTCAACATGATGAAGATCTTCAAATCTTCATCATCTTTTTCCAGATTTCTGGAAAACTAAGAACACGAACAACCAAAATCAAATCTGTAATACATGTCCAATATTACACCTAATCGTCCAAATAACCTATCAAATTACTCGCAACATCATCGTGAATCCAAATCTAAACATTCCGTAAACCAATTTACCTTAACACGAATCCAATTTCACCAAAAACAATACCCTGTTTCGGCCAAACTCAGATCCAAACCAAACCAATACAAATCCAATCCAATTCTCAATCTTAATCCACCAATCCTTCCCGATACCTTAACGAACCACAATTCAACCAAACTCAATCCATATTCCACCAAATTCACACTGAATTTGATCAAACTCAAACCAAAAACCAAATAATACCAAACTTATACTTATCAGTCCTTAATTAACAAATTAACACATAAATCAATAGCAGTCGAATCCCCGAAAGCTCTGATACCACTTGTGAAAGCCTTAGATCTCAGATCTAAAGCTTAATACACGATTAACGGATCTAGTTCATCATTAATCATACCGATTATATGTTATGTATATATATTAGTATTAGTTGTATATAGGTGTATATATATTTTGGAATAAATTAATTAGATGAAGCTTTGATCGAGAGGAAATTTGGGCAGCAATACATTAACTCAAAACTTAGATTAAACAGAGGAGAAACCCTCTATAAATAGACGATGGAATCTAGTTCGTTACACATTCCGTAACGAACTAGTCTTCCAATTCGTTACATTACAATAAATAACGAACAACCTCCTGATTTGTTAAACATCCTTAATGAATCAGGAGGAAACTTAACTTAATGTCTATTTCGTTAAACATCCTTAATGAACTAGAATGTTCCTTTAACCAACTAACTTAATATAATAATAAATATTACATTAAAATAAATAATAAATACAAATCAATAATTACAAAGACTTGAGACGCAAAACCATGTACTACACCGAATCTAGGAGCATCCCATCAATACATGACTTAAGGTTATAAAACCATACACCTATGAAGTGTCTACCACTAAAGCTAGAAGTTTTTTTTATGTTTATATCATGGGCTAACTAGTATACCATAACGTTAAACCTACCCAAGCATCGTATTTCAGCATTCAGATTTTCATAAAAATATAGTAATCAAATCAAACCTGAGGCTTGAGTATGGCCCAGGCTTTCATCCCAAAATTATTTTAACGAATCCACTAAAGTTCAAGTACATTAAGATTCAATTAAAGTCAAACATTATTGTCTATACCAACTAAAGAGCTGAGCCCACCGACACATCCCATATTAGATGCTCTAATTAAAAAAAACTCATTTTTATTCTAAGAATTCAAGAGTGATAATGATCGGTAGTTAATAACATTTTCTGTTTAATGCAAAAAATTGAAAACAAGGGAAAATCTTTTACCGTTTTTATTCAAATTTTCTTTTAAAATCTTTCATTAATTTTATTTGTGTTATCTATTAGTACATTAAAACATCAATTCCCTATCCCCACAATTAAGTTTCACAATGTACTCGATGGAGATAGGAAAAAGGCAAAAAATAAATAAAGAAAAATGGAACAGCCTTTCCTGGTAAATAGCAGTGAACGTGTGTCATGAGTCATGTTTCGTGTCCTCCCATTCGAACGCAAGCCTCATACTCAAATGCTCTCTACCAAAAAGTCACTCACGAACGAACGCGACTCCTTTAAAACAAGTGGCATCCCCACACTTGTTTATAATCATCTCATCAACCGTCATCAACCAACCATTGAACAACCTGCAAACAAGAAAAGAAGCAACTGGAGTATCGGAGAAACAAAACCAAAACTAAAACATATAAAATGAAACATATTACAGGGTTCCCTCCCGGGAAGCGCTAGGTTTGTATACGAGTCTTCAGCCAGACTCACTCCCTAAACCTCAATCTGGAGGCTTCTCCTTTGTCTTCTTCCAATCAATGCTCCTCAACACTCTTCATTTACAATTAGTAGGGAAGAAACCAACTGAAAAACTCATGTGCAACTGAAAATTTGGATTCAGCTTAAACCACCAATTCTTGAATTCCCCCGAAAATGATTCAGCAAAGTGAGGTGGGGAATTCAAACTTGTCATCGAACCATGATCGTCGAGCCCATATATCCTCCTTCTAACTCTTTTAGCCAACTTTTTAAACCTCGACACATCCCGAATGGAGATTGAGTACGGTTCATGTTTTGGTTTTTCACAATCAAAGTGCAATGGTTGAAAGACTGAATCACCAACCACCTCATGGCTCTCCTCACAAGGCTCCTTCTTGATCCCCGTACTTGGCTCGTTATTCAATAGATCCTCAAGCAACTTTAAAATCGTCAAGTGGGTTAAACTCACTTTCATCTGTAATGGTAAAATCCATCAACTCTTCACCAAACTCACCCCTAAACTCGTCCTCCCATGAAGGAACATATTCCTCAGTTTGAATTTCCATCATATCAACCTCAAGCCGGATTCCATCTAAAGCTTGATAGGTCGGAAAAAGGGCATTTGGAATTGTATCATGGATGATGCGCAAGCAATCAAACGTTACCTCATCCGAATCTGGTATTTTTTCAATGAAATCACTGGATGAGTTTTTATAACCCAGAAGATTCCCTTTTAATCAAACATCAAACATAGCCGGGGTTTCACTCGATTTCCCTCTTTGTAATCCAGAATCCTCTTTATCTCTATCTGCCAAATGGTGTAGCGTTTTTGATCTTTGAAACCATTCCCGTAAGTCTCCATTATTGCACGCTTAAACAGAAACGGATCACAGAGAGCGATCCATAAACACACTTATATAATTTTACTACTAAATCGTTGTATTTATATAAGCGGAAGTGAAAATCATTTTGGTTTTTGTTTGAGTTTAAAGAAACATAAATTAAAATTAAAAGACAATATTTTTGGGTTTTTATATTTTGAGATAGAAAGGAGATCAAAGATAAAAGTGTATCATGTTGGTTAGAACTCCTCTTTACTTGGTTTAATAGTTGATTAGTAAACATGCGATATGAGCTTGCTATGGTGATTAAATGTGAGAATAGCATCGTTAGTCATGTTATTCAATGATAATTAAAGAAGCAGATAACTCTTGATCCTTTTTACTAAAACATGATTTTATGTAAGCAAGTGGTTTTTGATAAAGATATGTTAACTCACTTTAAATATAAGAAAATCCCTTAAATTACAAAGTGAATTATCCTTGATATTTTAGTAAAATTAACATTTATATTGTACATAAAACCGATTCAAGTGGATGAACACCAACAACTCGTTTTTCTCAACATTATTGATCATTCCCATTTTAAAATGGTCAATCCCTGCTATTATTCCATTTGGTCCATGTCAATATTAGGATTCACGTTTTATCCTAACCAAACCCTTTCAAGAATTGCGATTTCTCGACTTATCATCAAGTTCGGAATCTTGGCGGTTCTTTAAAGGATTCTTAGGTTATTCCCCAAACCCTCACAAGAGTGGCAGTTCTCAGGCTTATCGTCAAGCTCGGTGTTTGGGAAATGATTTTAAGGATTCTTATTTTATCAACCAAGTTCTCGCAAGAATAGCGATTTCTCGACTTTTCATCAAGTTCAGGGTCTTGGTATCTATTTTAAGGTTCGCCAACGCTTCGCAAGACTAAAAATTTCTCGGCTTATCGTCAAGCTTAGCACTTAGGGTATCTTTTAAGAGTATTTTAACATTTCTCATCAAGAGATCATTGCAACATAACCATTAATTATTAAAAACCAATCACATGTTTTACTATCATTATTATACTTCAATTAAGATACATTATAAACCGATGACACTTTAGAAGTTTTGCTACTAATAAGCATAAGGATAAATATCAAGTAGTGTATACAAACATGATCAAATTAAAACAATCTAACCAATTTAGATGACTAATCTTTGATGCTAATGACTTCTCCCTAAAGCTTAATGTCCTTAATCTTCAAGGGTTGTATGGATGTGATTAATTCTCTTAGTAATGGTGATTAAAAGAGGTGGTTGGAGAGGAGTAGATAAAGTGGAATGCGTACTAAATGCCTCTCCAAGGTGTGTTGAATGAAGAAGATGATCATTCAATTTATAGGTTGATCAGACCCTCAAGGCACAACCGTGCTGAGTGGGGCACGACCATGTCGTCATTTTTTATCCTGCTGAACTTATTGTTCAGTCAGATCGTACAACTCAAGGTTAACACGGTCGTGTTAAGAAAGATGTGGCCGTGCTGAGTTCCACAACAGTCGAAACGTCTCTAGTTTTGTCTTTTTCTCTTGTATTTGAAAGCATGGCCGTGTCTTGGGAAGGCACCATCGTGATTTGCTTCAGAACCTTCTATTTTGTCTTTTCTTCTTACTTTTGATAGCATGGGGTGTGTTTAGGCTAACATGGCCATGTCTTGATTTCATGATTTTTGTCTTTACTTCGTATGCACTAGGTATGACCAAGTCTTGATTCACCATGGGGTGTGTTGCGTCGGTTTTTACCGTTTATCTCTGTTTCTCTTCGTATTTCGGCTTGTTATATTCTTTAGGACTATATTTACCCATAGATAGAAATTAAAAATATTAGTGGTTTTTTTTTCTAATATAGTTGCCAAAGTTACGTTTATTTAGAGATATTTTAGCACTGAAAAGATGTATAATTTCTTATACATCACCGTTACATCCTAAGCTAAGGTGGGCTAACTGGGTCGGAGACATGCAAAGAACCGATTCTTAGCGCGGATTAATTGTGGCGACATGATCTTTGGTCAAGGTGCCATTAGGTGGTGATTTTGGTTTATTTTCATAAATATCGATGTTGAATATAAATTACAAAGACATGCATGGTTTCAAATATTATTGCTAAACCATGCATGCATGGAAAAAGTAGGATAATCTTGGAGTAATTCAAGTAATGAGACGCAATATGTATTATTATAGGTTTTATTCCTCGCAGGCCCATCACCTGTTGACTCTCTAGCTCATTGTTAAATTGCGAGATACGTTAAGGTGAGTTCTACGAGTCCACTTTTAAATGTTTTACTATTCTTTTTGGGCTTATATTATATAATAAATGTGATTTTATAATGACAAGTATGCATGAAAATGGTTTTAGAAACAATTACATGTTCTAATGAATTACATTGTACGCACGTGTTAAGTTGATACTCATATTTTAAAAAACAGGACACGGGTTGGGTCAACTAAGAATTCCTCTCACGTGGAAAATTAAGAAGTCCTCTTATAGGGCAAACTAAGAAGTCCTCTCACGGGGAAAATTAAGAAGTCCTTGATCAATGTCACGACTTTGTGTTTGGCTTGTTCGGGGCAATTATGAATCCTTAACGACCTGGTGTACGACTGTTTATATGTTATGTTACGTAGTTTTATCAGCATTATGCCATTATTTCTTAAATCTTATTGATGATTTTAAAATTGGAACTCACTCAGCAGCGTTGACGTTTTTCATATATGTATATCAGACTGATTTTAGTTACTTGTCAAAATATATGGATCCTCATGGATGCACTTGAAGTTATTCATGTGTTTAAAGGCTGGCATTTCGTTTATCCTATTTATTTTATATATTTGAACTTATTTTGTTTATCGGATTATGCTTTAATTAAGCATTGACTAGTTTCCGTTTCTATTGTGTTTGCTTTAATTCCACCTGAACTATTTGCTCATGATGCTGCCAATGGTAAGGCCTCCCATGATTGGGTCTTACAGTAATAAGGTTTATGTATTAAAATTTATAAAATATTATATTCAATATTTCACATAGTTCGGATATGTAAACTCTCCGTAAATCCTAAATATGCTATCCGAATCCGAGTTTTCGGATATCTGAATTTTCGAATATCCGAAATTTCGGATAGTTCGGATACGGATTATAAGATAATTTGGATACGAATTCAGATTCGGATACTTTTGAACACCCCTACCCCCCCCCCCCCCTTAATTACAACTTACAAAAAGAACCGGATGCCTTTTTGCCTTTAGTTAAACTTTGCACTTGCATGATGTAGAATCACAACATAAGAAATCTGTTGGTTCCCCAATCACATGGAAACAAAGAAAAATGTTGTTGCTATTGTACTCGGCAACACAAGTCTGATATTCAATCGCAAAGATCAAGCAACCCAAACTTCGCTCTTGCAACACAACCAAATAGACAGAACTCTCTTGTTCTTCCAATCATCATCGTCGAACAGAAAAGAACAGCGCCACTGTCACACTCGGCTCCATGGGCCTAGACGTGTGACTAACATAGGTACCTATTTATAAATATATCAAAAGTGTGTGTGTAGCAGAAGTATTTAATTTATTAAAATAATATTATATTCAAAACTCAGGAATTAAACACTAAACACCTTCTAATGATACAAAAGTGTATAACTTTGAAAACTTTAATTTACATCTTTTTTACAATATTAAAACTTTCATCTGTGTCATTAGATTGTCTAATGGCTAACACCACCATCCTTTATCTTTATTCTTCATTACATTTAAAACAATTGAGTAAAGTGCTAAAATTGTCTCTGAGATTTGGTTAAATATATGATTTTCGTCCAAAAACTTTTATTTGTGCAACCGGAGCATTGACGTTTCCCACTTCTTGTCAATTGCGTCCAAATGGTTAACTCATTTAGTTTTTTAACGTTAAGTCAAGGCAAAGCTGTCTTTTTATCAAAGTACATATTTTATTATTTTTAACTTAATAATAAATTTATTATTATTATTATTATTATTATTATTATTATTATAGTGATGATGATGACCAACACCGTCTAAACCTCGCCACCACCGACCATAACCTTTCGAACTCGGCCACCCGCTACCATTTGACAAACCCAGCCATTGGCCACCACCTGCCAAACTTCCCAGGCTCGTCGGAAAACCGTTCTTTAACAAAAACACCTACACCAATCCCTAGATCGTCAAGTAATGGCTTCTATAGTCTCTAGTCGATCGTCGCCACCGGTTCCAGATATAAAACCACCTCCGTTTCCACGTGACAGATAACAACTCACCGTCGTTGTCACTGCACAGCGGTAGAACCTTAGCCACATCTTGTCTTTGCTTCTGGTGCAGGCGGATCTGTTGTTTGAGATTAAGAGATCAATGATTTCGTGTGTGGTGTTATTGATCTAGGGTTGCAAGCCGTGTGGTGCTTGTGAGCGGATATGGTGGCGGTGGTTGTGGACGGCGAAGTGGTGGTTATGGTTTGGACTTGCAAACCCGATGGTGGTGAGAATGGGATGTGAAATCAGATTAGGAAATGGTATTGAGGATGAGTGGGGAACCAGATGAAGATTAAAGGGATTAATTTGAGTAAAAGAAAATATCAAAATAAATAGATTTGTAAAAAGACTAAAAGTTCCTTAAGTTAACATACACTACCTTAGCCACATCTTGTCTTTATTGCTGGTACGACGGATCTGTTGTTTGAGATTAACAGATCGATGATTTCGTGTGGTGGTCTTGTCGATCTAAGGTTGAAAGCTGTGTGGTGGTTGTGAGCGGATATGGTGGTTATGGAAGGCGAAATGGTGGTTTGGTTTGAACTTGAAAACCCGGTGGTGGTGAGAACGGGATGTGAAATCATATTAGGAAATGGTATTGAGGATGAGTGGGGAACCATATGAAGATTAAAGGGATTTATGTGGGTAAAATAAAATATCAAAATAAATAAATTTGTAATAAGACAAAAGGTCCCTAAGTTAATATAGACTACCAAGTCATCAGTTCTTTTTGGAAGACTTAATATTGGAGCTTGACACAATTTTGTTTTAACAGTTGAAATGCCATTTTTTGTTCTTCCTCCCAATCATATTTTCGGTACTTTTGAGTTAGGAGGGTTAAAAGTTAGGTAATACTGGAAAAGTTTTCAATGAAACGCCGGTAATATCCATTAAAAGTTAACCAAGTTAGCAAATTTGACGTAATTGACAAGAAGTGAGAAGTTTTGAGGGTCCAGTTGCACAAATAAAACCTTTTGGACGAAAGTAGTATAATTAACCAAATCTCAGGGACGATATTTGTCACACCCCCAAAGTAGGGCTGGGCGTATGACCAACAGTTGGTACCACATTTGTAAATATATCAGAGTTAACGGTTTAAAAGTGGAAGTCTCTATAACATGTGGATTAAAATATAACATTTACATTCACCAAAAGATGGGATTAAAACTTCCCGATTTAGGTTACCTGTTTTAATTACAAAACCACCATTAAATTAATATAAAGTTTAACATAAAGATCCGAGTCATCGGATATCTTGAGCACTTCGTAATTCCAAGCCCTAATCTTGATTACCTGCAAAATGTTTAGAAAATACGTCAGCAACGAATGTTGGTGAATATGTTGACGCTAAAATATTGTCTTTCACTTTATTACCCCTCGAGACTACGTAGGTCTTGGGCCAATGTGGTTTAGGAATAACAAAGCAATAAAACAAATACAATTATAAACTCAAGTCTCTACACTAAATACCCCAACAAACACCGCAGCGTTCGACTTAGTTAAGTACCTATTCGTATACACATGGTCATGCTTCCCGGAGGACAGCATTATTGTGACCAGGTGTGGTGTGGTGTGCCCACCACATTTAAACACATATGTAAGGATCCAGACAAACGTACACGATAGCCACAGGGCTAGTGCTTATACCTTTGTTTATAAATGTTTTAGAAACATGTAGTCTCATGTAAACCTTATCATTTAACACATTGACTCGTTTTTAAAACAAGTTTATAAAGTTTGGAGCGTATTCACCTTTTTGATTTGGATAGGCTTCAATGCACAGTACGAGGTTCTTTCCCGTTGCTATCTCACACCTATAGTACGAGTATAACCTTTTGTTAGTCGGATATACAATCCGGCTTAAGTCATTTAGTCTTTTATAATCTTTACCTCGATTATACTTTAAAACCTTAGTTAAAAAGTATTCTCTTTCTTTTTAGACCTTTAGTTTAAAATATCTTTCTATCTTTTATAAGATAAACCTTTAGTTTATTTCTTCAAACCCAACGTTTCTTCTTCTTTAAGAAACGTATTCTTTTCTTCTCATTATTATCTAAGATTAATTATATTAAACTTAAATAGTACATATAACAAAGAATATTGTTAATCATATTGTGTCATATTTATATCTCTTTCTTTTCTTTGTTATATTTTCTTTTATTATCGAGGTATCGAGTATTTCCTCGACTTTGGGTTTTAAGCATTTTTAATATTTTATTATTATTTTATTCGGGGATTATGCCTACCTTTCTTGGCTTATAAGAACCCTAAACAATCAAGCAGCACTTCAACGCCGCTTTGCCTTCTTTATCCAATTGATCAATCCTTCCTCTCGACACTTATTCCTTGGCACGAAAAACGATGCACTCCAATTTTTCCCACACTTTGGCACGCTTTACGAGGTAGGTCGTCGGGACGTCTGGATGGAAACACCTTCTTGGTTTGAACGTCGGTGGTATGTGGCACAAATATCGAGGAAACGTTGGTATTTGGGTGCGGAAATCAAGGAATTAGAGCACGTACTTCGAGGTAATCGAGGGTATACTTTTATGGATTTAGAGAGATATTTTAGAGAGAGAGAGAGATGTATGTGAATTGGGATGTGAAGAACGAGATACCTGGAGTTGCTATTTATAGACAATTTCAGTAGCCTCATCGCGATGCGCGATGGCTTCTGGCTATCCCGTCACGTATCGCAACGTAGCCTTGCGCAGTCACCATTAAGACCTGTCACGTGGAGCCATGTGGCAGGCGTTGTGCCACGTGTTGACATGTGGCGGCCATGGCGGACGTGCTGCAAGTGGCCAAACATAATGCCACTGTTTGACATGTGGCGACACGTGTCTCGCGTGTCAGATTGAGTCATCACGATACGCGAGGACTTTGGCACTAAGGCCATCGCGTCTCGCGATTGGCCAAAAAATCATAATTTTCATTTTTAACCCTCAGGTTTAGAATTTGTCATTTTTGGTCCCTTCACTTTGGAAACTTGGTAATATCGATCCGATATTTTCACAGTGTTACATCCTCCTTACCTAGAAATAAATCTCGTCCTCGAGATTGCTTCTTAGAACAAGTGGGGGTATTTCTTCTTCATTTCGGATTTGAGTTCCCAAGTTTATTCGGGACCTCTTCGTGAGACCTATAAGTCCCGAATCTGGATCACTACAGTATGATATCAACCCAAACATGATGTTAGTGTGAAATCCTAACAACGTGATGATTCAAGAATGATGTAGAGGAATAATATAAATATGATAAACACAATAATACTCCAAATGCACATGATTATATTAATAAATCGTTTGGTACATGAGATTACACAAATCGGTATTGCTCTCTTGATGGTGAGAATGAAAGTATGAGAGAGATCTAGTTCGTCTAACCTAATTATCAAATAAGACATGCTTTATATAGTTAGCATTTACAAGAGGCCCAATGACCAAGCCCAACTAAGCCCAGACATAAATCAACATGATTTCTATATTGCTAGCCCTTTCCAACTGAAATTCATAGGGATTTCCGTATTACATGATCCAAGCCATAAATTCCTTCTTGTATATTACTTAGACTCTTCTAGATTATTTATATTTTGTCTTGATCTTGTCATGGTCTTTTGATATGCGTCGGTCTAACCAAATCGTGGCCCAACAATATCCCCCCTAGACTGATGCTTTCAAAACTTTCAGAATCTTTACTTCGACATGATCAACAACTGCATGTGTCTGGAACAACCCATTTAATAAACTTTGATTTTGGTTTAGTGAAACATGAAAGAACAGACTTTGGAGTTGAACTTGTTGAAATAAAACTCTCAACACTCTTAGCACTGTTTGATTTTGCAAAATTGAATTGCCCATTACCATGTTTAAAATTATTTGAGTGCAAACCTGTCATGTTAACCTTGAAACCTTGAGTGCTCTTCACCTGAACAGTCTTCCTTTTCATTGTACGGTATACTTTCGCCAGATTCCCACCATTCCCACATGCGAAGCACACCTTCAGTCTCTGATTTTTCTTTGCTAAGTTCCAATCACCATCAGAAGGTTTAACTCTGGAATTCCCTTCCGTGGATGTTTTAGGTGAGACCCATTTCGTTGGCTTAGATCGAGACGTTCCTCTGAATGTAGCCCCTTGATTGTTCATATAATAGGGTATGTAAGGCCGATGAACACAGTTTCTGGCTATGTGACCCGGAATGCCACAATGGTAACACGTTTTCCTTTTAACACCAGCAGCACCTGATGAATTGTCAACCTTTTTAGGTTTCTTAGCCCTTTTTCGACCTTCTTCAACCTTGCAAAACGTTTCACACAGAACCTCTTCAAGATCGTCATTTTGGCTATTCTTAATGTCAACACTTTCAGCACATGAAGTAGAGGCAGCAAAAATGTTAACACATTGAAGACCAGACATGATTTCCTCTAGGGATCCTGATCCAACAGTTTCAGATTGAACCTGTTTACCATATCTCATGTTCTCCTCCCTAGCCTCTTCCTATTCAGTTACAGACATGCTCGTATAGTTATGATTAAAAGGAGGAGGCACCTTTTCATATCCCAATCCCTCAAACTTCTGAGTTTTATACTTTAGTTGACCCTTAATTATGTTCTCAACCACCTCACTTGAAACATAAAACCTCTTGAAGTTGAAATCGGCACTTTCAAATTTAACATTTAATTCTTCAAGTTATTTCTTAGATGCATCTAGTTCGGCAGTTAATTCAGCAATACGCTTCTTAGCATCTAAGTGGTGACAACATTTTAAACTGAAATCTGATTGAAGTTTACGTATGTCCAGACGTTGTGCATCTATCTTTTCTTTATACAATTTCTCATTTTTCTTAAAAGTGTAGTTTTCACATTTGACTATTTCCAGCTCCCTTACCATATTGGAATATGCTAATTTATTTGAATCAACCTCTGTAGGCGAACCTTAATGCTCTGAAATACTCCTGGTGAGGGAGCAGACTAATTAAGAGTGCTTCTAAACATTGAGAAAGTTTGTGGAGAATCCATTGAGTAATTATTCATATTAGCCGTCAAAAGTTTTATAAAAATATGATCGCCAAAGTTCTCAAGAAAGATGTCCCACTCAAAAGAAGTGTCTAGGAAAAATTTCGTGCAAGAAAAGTTTTTCCGATTTTCCCGCCAAAAAAGTCACCGCAAATCACAAAAAAAAAAAGAAAAAGAATGAAGTCACACTTATAAGGAGTATCCAGGAAAAATTTTGTTCAAGAAAAATTTTCCTGCCAAATTACCCTTTTTTTTACTTTTTTTTTTACCTAGAACCTAATGTTTTAAGTGAGAACCCAAAGCTTGACCGAGAACAAGGTTAAGGTTGACCGAGAACAAACAATGTTGACCGAGAACTCACAACTTTGACCGAGAACAGGTAAAAATGGCCGAAAACACTTATACTTGATCGAAAACCCTTAAAATTGGCCGAGAACACTAGTATTCTGGCCGAAAACAATTTAACTTGGCAGAAAACGATGATTAATAGCCAAAAACACTTGGTTTTGGCTGATAAATGGGAAAACCAGCCGAGAACACCCACAACCACGTTTGACCAGTTGATTTGGTAACAATTAAATACCTATTTTGATGGGATTCAAATTGTTTCAATGATAATGAGATCCTTGACCAAACCAGAATATCTCTTTCTTCTCCGATTAGACCTCGCGGAAATGCACAAAAACACCACAAAAACCTCGAAATCTTGAATCTGTTAATATCACAATCGAGCCTAGAATAGGTCAATAGGCTCTTATACTGGATCACTACAGTATGATATCAACCCAAACACGATGTTAGTGCGAAATCCTAACAACGTGATGATTCAAGAACGATGTAGAGGAATAATATAAATATGATAAACACAATAATAATCCAAATGCACACGATTATATTAATAAATCGTCTGGGACATGTGATTACACAAATCAATATTGCTCTCTTGATGGTGACTATGAAAGTATGAGAGAAATCTAGTTCGTCTAACCTAATTATCAAATAACACATGCTTTATATAGTTAGCATTTACAAGAGGCCCAATGACCAAGCCCAACTAAGCCCAAACATAAATCAACATGATTTCTACATTGCTAGCCCTTTCCAAATGCTCCAAGCCATAAATTTCGTCTTGTATATTACTTAAACTCTTCTAGATTATTTCTCTTTTGTCATGGTCATGTCATGGTCTTTTGATATGCGTCAGTCTAACCAAATCGTGGCCCGACAAGTCCCACTTTACTTTCACAATTTTCAAGGTTCGTCTTTTCAATTACTTTGTTTTCAAGTATTCTATTTGAATTGGTTTTTCTATAAATTTTAAGTTCTCATTAATTTCTACATCTTTTATTGGCATAGATAGAGATTCGTCGGCGAAACATTTACGCAGATTTGAAACGTGGAATACATCGTGTATCCCTTGAATTTCCTCCGGTAGTCGCAATCGGTATGCAACATTACCAATTCGTTCAAGTACCTCGAAGGGTCCAACGAATCGAAGACTTAGCTTTCCTTTCTTGCCGAAGTGAACTACGCCTTTCCACGGCGAGACTTTCAAAAGAACTTTGTCACCAACATTGAATTCCAATGGATTACGACGGACATCGGCGTAACTCTTTTGGCAATCACGTGCCATCTTAAGTCGTTCTCGGATTTGTAAGATTTTGTCGGTGGTTTCTTGGACTATCTCGGGTCCAGATAACTGATTGTCTTCGGTTTCACTACCGGGGTGCATTATGTACTTGGACTTGTGGGTTCGTTCATAGTCTTTTAACGCAATTCTCCAACGATTGGTACCCAAATTCGGTTTCCCATTATAAGGATACCATCGTCACCTTTGACTAGTGAGTCAATGGTGCCTTTATATTTTTCGTCGGTGATCTTGTTTTCATTGATAGCTTGAATTTGATCGGATTTGATTTGTTCGATGATATCTATTTGGAGTTATAACCTTAACGCTCGGACTCTTTTTGGCTTTTCATGCTCCTGATAACTTAAGGCATCGGCTACAACGTTAGCCTTGCCTTCGTGATAGACGATCTCATAATCGTAGTCATTTAGAGTTTCCATCCAACGTCGTTGTCGCATGTTAAGCTCTTATTGCTCAAATGTGTGTTTCAAACTCTTGTGGTCGGTATACACGATAAATCTTACTCTATAGAGACAGTGCCTCCATATCTTTAAGGCAAAGATTATGGCGCCTAACTCTAGATCGTGAGTTGTATAATTCTTTTTGTGTACCTTGATTTGACGAGAGGAATAAGCTATTACTTTCATTCAGTGCATCAGTACGCATTCCAAACCGGAATGAGACGCGTCACTAAAGACAACAAAATCTTCAGTACCTTCTAGCAAGGCCAATATAGGTGCTTGAGTAAGCTTTTGTTTAAGTATATCAAACGCCTCTTGTTGTTTTGTTCCCCATTCATACTTGATGTTTTTACGAGTTAAAGAAGTTAAGTGAACGGCTACACGAGAGAAATTTTCAATAAACCTTCTATAGTAGCCAGCCAAACCTAAGAAACTTCGGATCTCGGTTGCCGACTTTGGAATTTCCCACCTAGAGATAGCTTCAATATTAGCGGGATCGACTTGAATACCATTCACATTTATGACATGTCCAATAAATTGCACTTCGTGAAGCCAGAACTCGCATTTCGAGAACTTAGCGTACAGCTTCTCGATTCTAAGCAATTCAAGTAAGGTTCAAAGATGAGTTTCATGATCAACCTTAGACTTAGAATAAATGAGTATATCGTCGATGACTACGATAACAACTTTATCCAAGTAAGGCTTGCAGATTCGATTCATCATATCCATAAACGCAGTTGGCGCATTAGTAAGTCCAAACGGCATGATCGTGAACTCATAATGTCCATACCTTGTTCGGAATGCAGTTTTCAAAATATCTTCAAATTGGACTTTAAGTTGATGGTAACCAGAACGAAGGTCGATTTTCGAGAAATAATTAGCACCTTGGAGTTGGTCAAAAAGATCATCGTTTCGAGGGAGTGGATAACGATTCTTGATGGTAACTTTGTTCAACGCTCGGTAGTCGATGCACATCCTCATAGATCCATCTTTCTTTTTAACGAATAGAATTAGTGCTCCCCATGGTGAAGAACTCAGTCGGATGAAATCTTTCTTAAGCAGTTCATCGAGCTGTTTCTTCAATTCATTCATTTCAGTTGGAGCTAGACGATACGGGGCTTTGACCATCGGAGCAGTACCTGGCATAAGATCGATTCTAAACTCTACCTCACGATCGGGAGGGATTCCAGGAAGTTCATCCGGAAAAACATCAGAATAATCAGAAACAATTGGTACGTCTTGTAGTTCTTTAGGTTTGGATTCTTCAGTCACGTAGGCCATGAATGCTAAGCATCCTTGATTTAAACATTTGTTAGCCCTAATCATTGAGATTATGCTAACTTGGCCAGCGTCTTTATCCCCTTCAATTCGAATAGTTTGTTTATCAGGGTCTCGAAGTTCAACAGTTTTGCTATTGCAAATGATACAAGCATGGTTTTCGAATAACCAATCCATACCAAGTATAATATGTTGGGTCATAAATTGGTTAGACTGAAGCATATCAAAAGGCCCCGACATGATCAATACTAAAGTGATGTAAACGAAGACGAGTTGAAGAATTACATTGATGTAATACCGAAATCCCTATAGATTTCGGTTAGGCTAGTTTGGGCTTTGGGCTTTATGTTGGGCTAGGTTGTTTGTTTCCCCTATATATAGATACATTGTATAGGGTTTTCGGTTGGTTGTTCATTTGCAGAAGCTGTTAATCAGTAGTAGCCACCATCAAGAGAGCAAACTCATGTACCAGAACGTTTATTAATATAATCATGTGCATTTGGAGTATTATTGTGTTCATTATATTTATATTTTTTTAGTATTATTGTTCCCGAATCACCACGGTGTTTGGATTCCGCACTAACATTGTGTTTGAGTTGATATCATACTGTAGTGATTCAGATTCGGGACTTACAATTGGTATCAAAGCCTTTTGAACCATATTCAAGGCTCGGTTTGATATCAACGGATTCAAGATCTAAGTGTGTTTGGTGGTTTGGTTTTGTTTTCTGGTAATCTGCGATTCAGAGAAGAAGAAGAAGAAATACTATATTTGGTTAAAGTTTGGGTTATATTTAGAAACAATTCAAATCCCATCAATCTAGGGATTTAGTTGTTACAAAAATCTTCTGGTCAAACGAATTCTCGGGTGTCCCTGGCGGTATTTCATAGTTTTCGGCCAACTTTATTAGTTCTCAGCTCAGTATAAGAGTTCTCGGCCAGATTTGTGGGTTCTCTGTTCAAAGTACTGGTTCTCGGTCAATATCTTGAGTTTTCGGTCAAAATCGTTCTCGGTCAAAGGAGTTCTCGGTCAACGTCTGTTCTCGGTCAAGGAGTCTTTTGGCGGGAAAATTTTTCTTGAACGAAATTTTTCCAGAATACTCTTTGTAAGTAAAAATTCATTTTTGAAAATTTTGGCAAAAATAATTTTTTTTGGTGATTTTCGGTGAATTTTTTTGGCGGGAAAATCGAAAACAATTTCTTGAGAACTTCTTTTGAGTGGAACATCTTTCTTGAGAATTTTGGCGATCATATTTTTTGAAAAATTTTGGCAGGAAAATCAGATTAATTTCTTTAATTACTCAATGGATTCTCTACAACCCATCTCAATATTTGGAAGTACTCTTAATCGGTCTGCTCCCTCACAAGTAGTATTTCAGAGTTTGTCTACAGAGGTAAGTCTTCAACCATGTTCTCTAGATTGTGTTGATATGATAGAGTTATATAAGCTCCATAATGATAACTTGATTAGAGACATGGAAAGAATAAAATCTGAAAACTTCAAACCTAAGTAAAATGAAAAGGCCTTTCTAGATAAGATAGATGCACAGAAAAAGGACATCTCTAAGCTTAAATCTGATTTCAGTATAAAATGTTGTCACTACCTAGATGCCAAACCGGAAATCGTTGAATTAACTGCTAAACTTGAAGCCTCCAAGTTATAAATTTTGAATCTAACTAGTAAATTTGAAAGGGCTGAACTAGACTTTAAAAAATTCGATGGTTCCAGTAAAGTAGTTAACTCAATGATTGAAAATTAATTATGGTGGAAAGAAAACAAAGGTGAGGGTATAGGATATAGTCAAGTATCCCCACCATACAATGACAACTATACTAGTCTTCCTCTTACCAAAGAGCAGGAAGAAAAGGTAAAAGACATGAAGTATGGTAAACATGTTCAACCTGAAATTGTTGGATCAGGATCTCTAGAGGAAATCAAGCCTGTTTTTAAATGTGTGAACAATTTTGATGCTTCTACTTCATGTGCAGATATAGTAAATGATGTTGCTTCTGATAGTAAAGGGGTTTAGTCTAGTGAAAATGAATCTTATCCTAACGTGTCATCAAACTCAGATGACACTACAACACAAAATTGTACTAATAATAATACACAGAGTTGTGGCAACAAAGGGAAGGCACATAAAAAATCAGCACAACAAGGACAGTCTAGTCCTCATAGATCCTCCGGATCTCCATGTGTTGATAAATCATTCGGTGGTATTTATATTAAGAGGCAAACATGTTACCACTGTGGCACTCCAGGACGTATAGGCACAAATTGTGTTCATTGTGTATATGTTCCCTATTACAACCAAAATCAGAAGGCTACGCCAAGGGGCAAGAAGAATGGAAAAACCTTTCATAAGAAGGAATTCCAAAATGAGGCTAGTGCTTACGTTGACATTAGAAGAATGATGAAGGCGTGTTTCGTCTGTGGGAACGGCGGGCATTTGGCAAAGGAATGTCACTACCTACCTGTTAATAGACAAGCTCCTCAGGTGAAAGGCCCAAGACATTTGGCAAAGGAGTGTCACTACCGTCCTGTTAATAGACAAGCTCCTCAGGTGAAATGTAATAGGTTTCAACCGAATCCAGTGGTTAAACAAAATGCTTATTTTACAAAGCTATGAGTATCTGTACAATGGGTCACAGATACTCAATGATTCAAAATTAATATGACAGGTTTGCACTCAAATGATTTAGAAACTGTTAAAAGAAAAATAAATTTTCAGAAGTCAAGGAGTTTTGAGAGTTCTAAGAATTCGAATTCGAATTGTTCCACTCCAAAGTCTGTTCTTTCCAACTTCACTAAGCCAAGACAGACTTGGAAACTTAAAACTCAGCAAACAAAATCTGTAATAACAAATGTTTATATTGAAGATGGGAAATATATGAGTTGGCAATAGGTCACATATGTTGATGCTCAAGGGAACCCCAAGACATTTATGACTTGGGTTCCTATGTCCAAATGATCCCGCTATGCGTGAAGGAACAACCACAAATTCATTGTTTATTAAATGGGTTGTTCCAGCCACATGACACGGCAAATATCCATTGTTTTTAAATCGTTAAACCTTAAAATGGATTATTTGTTGCCTGAACGGGATTTTAAGGTGATAGAGAGTTTTTAATCTGCTCTTTAAGTGTGTAGGAACAAATCGGGGAATACATTGCATATTAAAAGGTTTGTTCCAGATATTCAACTCGCAAGGATGCAGAATCTCAAAACAAGCTTATTCTTAGGGGGAGATTCTCACAAATGGGAAAATGATGTCTTAAAGATAAAAGGTAATCGTATCACTTTGGTATGAAAAAATGATCAGTCAAAAATATTTTAGAATTTTAAAATTTAAAAAAAAATATAAAAAAATGTTCACGTATAGTTTTTCAAGTATAGTGTATTTTGTTTCTCAAAAATGAGAAAATGACTTGAACGTACATAAGAAAGGACAGTACATCAGTTGGCTGACTATCACACTTCATCATATATTATTATTAAATACTACGTTTCGACGATTAGATCTTTTTGAGGTTAAATTTGTACATAAAAGTTTTCCATTTGGTAAATTTTAGCACAAATATAGGGGGGGATTAAAAAAAACAAAAAGATTGTGTGTTTTTATTGAGAAAATTATAAAATTCACTTTCTCTTAAAATTATGTCTGTTGCTCAAGTTTGAAGAGCATATACTTGTATATGTTTGGTCCGGTAATCTACTTGTAGATTCACAGGATAGCCAGTTATCTAAAGACTGAAAGCATCTGGGGCGTTTTTGATGTATTTTTGTGTTTTTGAATTCTTTCACTTAAAATTATGTCGGTAATTCCAAGTTGGAGGGACACGTATTTTCATATGTGGTTTGGTCCTGTTAACCACTAGTGGTTCTACGGGATAGCCATTTATCTGAAAACTGAAGAGTGACCGGGGTGACTGAGTTCTAAACATGTGTTTCTTCTGTAACTCAATGGGAAGTGATATCATTATTCAGTTAACAAATTTTTTGAAGCTTCAAAACATTTTCAAATGAAAATTGATCCAACCTTTGGAAAGTGATAGATAAATTGTTTCTGTGTGTCTAACGGGTGAAGTTATTAAGCTTAAAAAGGCTCTAGAATAGTTATTGATTTGTATGGTAGCTTTCCATGATGCGTAAAAATTGAAGTGATAAAAAACTAAATTTTCTAAACTTACTGTGGAGAGTAATTTTGAAAAATGTGCATGTCTCCATATATATCTCTCTGAATGATAGGCAGAAAAGCAATTACCCAGTCATAAACGAGCCCGTTAGTGTCTTGATCACCAAAAATATTATATTTCTAAGTTATTGCTTAAGCTATAAAAAAATATATAATAAAAATAAAAAAAAATAAAAAAGGGATTATTGTGTTATAAAAAAAATATTCATATTTAAAAAGCTTAAAGGGTCAAATTATAACTACAGAGATGGGGGCATAAAAGTAAGTCCTGTCATGTCTCGAATGAAAGGCCTGTGAGTCCGGATGGCTTGCAAGTCCAACGTTCAACCTTAAAGCTTAACATTATGTTTAATTATCTATAAAATATTTTGATCAAGCACTAGGGGGTTAGAGTCAAATTGGGGTGATCTGGGAAAGCCAAATACGCTTTGAGAAGAGATAAGAGGCATCACAGGTCCATGAGTGATGTCCATCTAAGCTTTATGCCGAACTTAACCTAATTCATATCACTGATGCAATGAAAATCATGCTAAGTTCGTTATACCTGCTATCAACCTGTCTCTTTATGTCATAATAACGCTGAACATAAATCCTTGTGACAACACCTTCAACAATATGATTCCATGTTCGGATCTTTTCATAAAAGGCGGTGTTTTTATCAAAACTGAAATTTGATCCCTAATTAGCTAAATTACAAGAAGACCGGGTGATTAAATTTGTTTTATTTGTTGTTTTTGGTTTTATTTTATTTATTTTATTTTTACTTCTTGATTACTCTTGTCGAAACAAATGTGTTAAAAAATCTTTCTAAAATTTGTCTTCAGCTAATGAAATATGATAATCGGTTATTGTGTTAAAGTTAGTTTAGCTGGTATGATCTCATTTCAAGTCTTTTCAAGAAAATTAAAAAAAAAACATAAAAATAAAATATGTCTGTCTTATTTGTTTTATTTAATTGTTTTCAAAATATTTGGTTGATCGTTCTATCAAAGTTGATTGTTCTTTCATGACTAATTTCTTGCAACGGAAGCATATGAAGTATCTGAGATTTAAATTGGATGATGTTGTCAATAAGTGGGGAGATGGTAGAGTATTGGACGCAGATGTTGAAGTTGATGATCATGTTCAAGTAAAGATTCTGAAGGTTTGGAAAGCATCAGTATAAGGGGGATATTGTTGGGTCATAAATTGGTTAGACTGACGCATATCAAAAGGCCCCGACATGATCAAGACTAAAGTGATGTATACGAAGACGAGTTGAAGAATTACATTGGTGTAATACCGAAATCCCTATGGATTTCGGTTAGGCTAGTTTGGGCTTTGGGCTTTATGTTGGGCTAGGTTGTGTGTTTCCCCTATATATAGATACATTGTATAGGGTTTTAGGTTGGTTGTTCATTGATAGAAGCTGTTAATCAGTAGTAGCCACCATCAAGAGAGCAAACTCATGTACCAGACGATTTATTAATATAATCGTGTGCATTTGGAGTATTATTGTGTTTATTATATATATATTGTTTTTCGTATTATTGTTCTTGAATCACCACGGTGTTTGGATTCAGCGCTAACATCGTGTTTAGGTTGATATCATACTGTAGTGATCCAGATTCGGGACTTAAACAATATCAAAACCAACAAGAGTCATTGGTAGCAATTGGATAGGCAGAATATAACCGGCTAAAAGAATTTGGCGTTTCCAAAGGCTTCGGAGATTTTGACTATTTCACCACCAGCGGTCTCGACGCTTAGAGTTTTATTTAGTTTTGTTAAAGGTTCATTTAATAGACTACAAAAGTTATAATCTATAAAACTTAAATTGGCACCCGAATCAAACAAAACTATAGCATAAGTGTCGTTGACTAAGAACGTACCGGTAATGGTTTCCGGCTTGTTGGCCGCCTTTTTAGTGTCGAGAACGAAAACTCTTGCACTGCCTTTCTTGACTTGACCACTTCCACCCGCACCACCAGTCGTGGGTTTGTTCTTGGGGCATTCAAAGGTCAGATGCCCAATTTCCTTGCAGTTGTAGCAAGTCATCTTCTTTTTCCAGCAATCGGCCATTGTATGGCCGGGTCTAGGACACGAATCACAGACAGTTATGGTAGAAGATGGATAATTTGAATTGAATCCAGTTCGGTTTTGGTTAATGCCTTTGCCCTTGAATCGGGCGTTTCCTCCAGTCCTTCTTTGGTCATTGGTCGACACGACCTTTTTGTCTTCCTCTTTGTTGCGGACAAGACCACCCATGAGATAACCAACTAACTCCATTGTGAGTCAGCAGTTTCAGGGAGATGAGATCGTACCGTATCGCGGATTTCCCGTGGTAGTCCCCAAATGTATCGAGTGACTTTGTTAGACTCAGGGCTAACCAGCTTGGTAACAAGGCGACAATACTCATGGAATTTGGTATTATATTCACGCAGATTTGTTACTACGACCTTATGATTGAAAATTTTAGTTTGGATCTGGTCGGTTTCATGCATGGGGTAGAATTTTGCCATAATCAACTCTTTGAATTCTTCCCATGAAAGATTGTACATCACTTGTCGACCTTTGCTCAAAATCAACGTGTTCCACTATTCTAAAACTTCGCCTTTGAACATTTGGGAGGAATATTGTATCTTCTCTTGGTCGGAGCATTTACTTATGATTATGATCGAATCCATTTCCTCGAGCCATCTTACAGTAGCAATGGCGCATTTATCGCCATAAAATTCTTTGAGTCCAAAATACTTGAAGTCTTTGAACGAGCAACTATTGATTTTTATTTTCTTAAATTTTTGCTTAACCTCATCATCGGCATTTGATTCTTGAAAACTCTCTTCTACGTGAGATGGTTTAGGACAAGATTTGACATATTTACCGGAGGGTTCAATGGAATGAGAATGTTTAGATTGTCTAGATTGAGATCTAGCTTCAGTTTCAGCCCTAACGGCTTCTTTTATCATTCGTTAAATTTGGTTCATATATTTATCGGGAATTTTCTCTTCTTGTTCTTTTTCGTGATCTTTCCCTTTTTCTTTTCTTTTATCAGCTTCTTTTCGAGAATTTTCAACATTATTGCTTTGTTGCGACATTATCTTTTTCTTTTTCAACTGAAATTTAATAAAATTTCTTTTCTTAAAACACACATTTTATTTATTTCATAGACATGTATATATATATCATGGTTGATACATATATACTATAATTACAACACACGCACTTATATATATACATATATATATATCGTTATCCGATATATATATATATACACCTATCCTTATTTCACAACAACACACATATTACAACATCCACAATTCAAACACCTACAACATAGCATCTTCAAACATAACCAACTCCCAACACATCACACTTATTTCCTCATCTCTTCAGTATTTCACAAACTTCTTTATCATCTTAGTCATCTTATTACATTTTCACAGAAGTTTTTCTCCCATCTTCTTCTTCTTCTTTCCATCCTCTGCTATCTTCTTCCTTAAGTCATCGGTTTCATGCAAGGCTCAGTCCAAATGCTCCTCTTGTGACTGAGGGATCTCGTTTGGGTACCCATACTTTAGTGACGGATCTCGATACCCCATCATCACTACATCATAATGGTTCTTCTGGTCTGGGTATGGCGATGCGGTTACATCAGATGAGTAATTGAAGAAAGCTTCGGCTGCTTCATTTTGTTCGCGGATTCATTTGCTTGCTTTTCAAGTGACGGGATCGTGCCTTGGTATTGTGGGAAACTTGATGACGATTTGTTTTGAGTGCTTCAAGGTATTACATATAGGGATCAACATAGCCATAACTCAAATTCTTGTGGAAGAAAGGTTGCACACATCCTTGTCCAGGTGGGCAATCACAGTTGGACGGTTCCTTCATGGTGTTGTTACTTCATTGAGGTTTTTTGGGTGTTCTTCCTCAAGGTCCTCTTCAGGTTATTCTTCTTCAGATTCTTCTTCGGGGTTATCGTCTTTCTCTGGGTTCATTTCTTTCATCAACTTCGCAGCTTCATACACCATTGGTGGTATAAGAAAGCTTTCATAGGGCATCATTACTCTCATTTTGGGCTTGTGGGATGGTCCTTCAATGTTGTTGGGGCGAGAGTCAACAGAACCAAAAGCAGAATGTTATGGTGTGCCACCTTAATTGGTCAGAATGGCATTGCATCCATTCGGACGAGTCAGACATAGGTTCCTCCTTGACTTGTTTATTGGCAAGGAATGCATATGATGGATGAGGATTTGGCGGTATATATGTTGGGACCTCGGATGGATAATATGTTGGAACTTCATATGGTTGGTACGTTAGTATATCGGATGGGTGGTACATTGGTATACTCGATGGATGGTAGCTTGAGTCTAGGGAGATCACTTCTTTGCATTGGTGGACTATCGGGTAAGTTGATTGGACATTTCTCGGTTCCAGGAAAGTATATTGGCTTGGTTCGGTCAATGTATTGGTCTTGATTAAAGAAAGCCTCATAATAATCTTCACTCATGTTATCCTTCGGTAATGGTTCGGGGATTCCAGCCTTCTTTGCTTCACGTACATAACTATTCATCATATTCTGCATCTAATATATTGGGTGGTTTAGAGTGAGGAGGGAAAGAAAAGGTTACCAGTCTATCTTATCCCAATTAAAATAAAATAAGTAATAAAATATTTTTCCTATACTTGGATTGAAGCTTAGGTATTATCTTTTAATACCTAATTCACTAGGATCGATGGCTCTAATACCAACCTGTCACACCCCCATCTTAGGGCTGGGCGTATGACCAACAGTTGGTACCACATTTGTAAATATATCAGAGTTAACGGTTTAAAAGCGGAAGTCTTTAAAACATGTGGATTAAAATATAATATTTACATTCACAAAAGACAGGATTAAAACTTCCCGTTTAAGGTTACTTGTTTTAATTACAAAACCACCATTCAATTAATATTAAGTTTAACAAAAAGATCTGAACCATCGGATATCTTGAGCACTTCGTCATTCCAAGCCCTAATCTTGATTACCTGCAAAATGTTTAGAAAATACGTCATCCACGAATGTTGGTGAATATGTTGAGGCTAAAATATTTTCTTTTACTTTATTACCCCTCGAGACTACGTAGGACTCGGCCCAACATGGATTAGGAATAACAAAGCTATAAAAATATACAATTATAAACTCAAGTCCCAATACTAAATACCTCAGCAAACACCGCATTGTTCGACTTTGTTAAGTACATATTCGTATACACATAGTCATGCTTCCCGCAGGATAGCGTAATTGTGACCAGGTGTGGTGTGGTGTGCCCACCACATTTTACCACATATGTAAGGATCCAGAAAAACGTACACGATAGCCTGAGGGCTAGTGCTTACCTTTGTTTATAAATGTTTTAGAGACACGTAGTCTCATGTAAACCTTTTCATTTAGCACATTGACTCGTTTTTAAAACAAGTTTATAAAGTTTGGGGTGTATTTACCTTTTTGATTTGGATCGGCTTCAATACACCGTCCGAGGGTCTTTCCCGTTGCTATCTCGCACCTATAGTACGAGTATAACCTTTTGTTAGTCGGATATACAATCCGGATTAAGACCTTTAGTCTTTTATAATCTTTACCCCGATTATATTTTATTTACTTTAAAACCTTAGTTAAAAAGTATTCTCTTTCTTTTTAAACCCTTTGTTTAAAATATCTTTCTTTCTTTCTTTTATAAGATAAACCATTAGTTTATTTTCTTTAAACCCTACGTTTCTTCTTCTTTAAGAAACGTATTCTTTTCTTCTCTTTATTATCTAAGATTAATTATATTAAACTTAAATAATACATATAACAAAGAATAATGTTAATCAAATTGTGACATATTTATATCTCTTTCTTTTCTTTGTTATATTTTCTTTTATTTATCAAGGTATCGAGTATTTCCTCGACTTTGGGTTTTAAGTCTTTTCAATATTTTATTATTATTTTATTCGGAAATTATGCCTACCTTTCTTGTCTTATAAGAACCCTAAACAATCAAGCAGCACTTCAACGCCGCTTTGCCTTCTTTATCCTCTTAATCAATCCTTCCTCTCGACACTTATTTCTTGGCACGCAAAACGATGCATTCCTATCTTTCCCACACTTCGGCACGCTTTACGAGGTGGGTCGTCGGGACGTCGGGATGGAAACACCTTCTTGGTTGGAAATTCGATGGTATGTGGCACAAATATCGAGGAAACGTTGGTATTTGTGTGCGGAAATCAAGGAATTAGAGCACGTACTTCAAGGTAATTGAGGGTATACTTTTATGGGTTTAGAAAGATGTTTTAAAGAGAGATATATATGTGAATTGGGATGTGAAGAATGAGATACCCGGAGTTGCTATTTATAGACAACTTCAGTAGCATCATCGCGATACGCGATGGCTTCTGGCTAGCCCGTCGCGTATCACGACGTAGCCTTGTGCAGTCACCATTTAGACCCGCCACATGGTGCCATGTAGCAGGCGTTGTGCCACGTGTTGACATGTGGCGACACGTGGTGGACGTGCTGCCACGTGGTGACACGTGGCCAAACATAATGCCACCGTTTGACTCATGGCGACACGTGTCTCGCGTGTCAGATTGAGTCATCGCGATACGCGATGACTTTGGCACTAAGATCGTCGCGTATCGCGATCGGCCAAGAAATCAAAATTTTCATTTTTAACCCTCAGGTTTACAATTTGTCATTTTTGGTCCCTTGACTTTGGAAACTTGGTAATTTCAATCCGATATTTTCACGGTGTTAAAATTTTGGCACTTTACTCAAAACAATTTATGAAATAAGTAAGTAACACATGCTGGTGAACAAGTTAATACTAAAATATTTATATAAACCTTTAGTTCATATTCGAAACAATCAGTGGTCTACATGTAGACCGGCCATATAGATCGGCTGGCTCAATGAGACGGGGACATGATGCTAAGAGTGGTGGGGTATGTCTGCCCTCTACCAACATATATATGGATCCAGACACACATATAACTCGCCTGAATGCCATAATATACTAAAGTTTTAGGGATCTTTAATCCATGCAAACTTTTGTATAAGTGATTCGTTTATAAAGTTTACTTGTAAAGAGATTAGACGTATTCACCTTTGTTATGATTAGTGTCTAACTCATTTATGTTTGTTAACGTTATCTCGAACCTATAGTTACGAGAATAACTTGTGTAGATATCTAGATCAAATGATCTAGCTTTAGACATTTAGTCTAATTTTCATAGCTTTAAACCTTGATAAATCATTTGTATGAATAAAACATGTAGACATGTAGTCTCTTTGTTTATTTACCAATTATGTATTATGTTTCTTCTCAATGGAAACATCTATTTTAGGTTTCTTCTTCAAGAAGAACATGAATTTGACTATAACCATTTCATGAAAAACTTTATGTTTCTTAGTCATGAAGAAACATTATTTTGACTATAACTTTTATATATGAAAATCTATGTGTACTTTAATTTGTTCAAGGGTTTGGCTATACCTTTGACTAGGGTCTAAGTCATATAATAAAATAAGTTAAGCGGAACTCCTACCTTAACATGTGTACTTGGAATTTAACGCCTAAGGTTGATCGACTAGCACTTCTACTCTATGTCGTGTATCGGGAATCAAATCGTCGGAACTTAGGGGTTCGGGTTGGGGCACATATATCGAGTTTGTGTACGTGTAAAACTGTGACTTTGATGTTGGAGATGGAGTGTCGTGCTCCCCCTTTTATATGAAGATTTTGGATTCCATCGTGTATCGCGTTGGCGAGGGAACGGGACATTGAGTATCACGATGACGCACTAAACTCGTGGACTGCCACGTGGCTTGATGACTCTCCATGTAGCTTGATAACTCGCCATGTGTCGACACGTTGTTCGACCCGTGTCCCAGGTTACTTAACATGATCATCGCGTACCACGATGGTCAAAAGGTTAAGTCCATAGCTGTCACACCCCGACCAAAGGCGACGGAACACGCCGGGGCACAACGGATTGCCCAATGACACTATTAAAGTGACAATATTTACTCAACTCATATGTTTCATTCAATAACTCAAATACAACTTGTTCAAATATTAAATACAAACAATTACAACAATATCTAATTCATTAAAGTATCCTAAAGGTATAATCTAAGTGATAAGTCTTCAATCTTCATAAGCATCCTAAAAGTAAACCTGTAGCATGCATAAAAATAGATTTGATCAACACGAATGTTGGTGAGCAACACACTAGTTTTGTAATATGTGTATAATGAGGCAAAAATCACAATTCATATGTGTAAATTGAATATAGCAACAACCATTGTAAATGTACATAACTGAGGATCCTTTCTATTTGGTAACAACCAAAATACTCGGATAACGATGCCCTATTCTACTAGTACAAGGCTAAAGTAGTTAGGGGTGCGTATGATCATACTTATTGAGGCTCAACAACAACATTAAAATAAACACTCGTTCACATAATCAACTTGAGGCATAAACAAAAGATCGAGCAAATATTCGTATAAACACATAATGTAGAATTGCAGTTTTAGTAATGAGGTCTTAAAACAAGTAAGTTTGAATATGGCACGAATGCCACCCCCAAAAGTATAAAAGCGTAAAAGGGGGAGTGTGATTACTCACTTGGAATGAGTGACTTTGGTGAAGGATTTGTTCAAGAAAATGCTTTAGGAAAACGAGCTCAACGAGTTAACGTGCGAGTCCTAGGTCAAAAAGATCCTTAAGTTAGTAGGATGTCTTGAGGAAGCTTAAAGTAAATTAAAATGATAAACAAAATAATAAACAAAGTTTTGAGGTTTAAAGTGTAAAAACTTAAGTAAATAAAGGAACGGTTGGAAAAGTAAGTTAACCCGAAATCGAGTCTCGGAGTTCTATCCATATGTTTTACTTAACCTATGTTAAGTAAATATGAGGCGATTGGTTTAATGCAATAATACACGACCCCTTGTTAGATAAATACCGAAACGGGATTTTAACGAGTGTTCGGTTTAGTCGGATCGGGTCTTGATAAGTTGTCATGTCCAAAACCGATATTCCAAAGTGATAAAATATTATGAGATAACTCATTAAAATAGAAACTTAACCAAGTTAGAAAGTTCTATTAGGAAGAACTTCAAACGTCAATGTTAAGCGATTGTTCAGTTTTGTCGGTCCAAGCTTGTTATAAGATCAAGTCGGTACCGACATACCAAGTATTTTTAGAAAACATTTATAATCATTTTATAAAATGACCTTAAAAGAAAATATGAGATTCGGTGGCCCGAAACATAACTAGTGTGTTTTAAGCGAGTGAACTCGGTTTGGTTTGGTTTGTTTGGTTTGGTTAGTTCAAGACTTGGTATATGACCAAGTTTGGATCCAAAAAATCCATATCATAACAACAAATACAAAAAGAAAATAAAACAACTTAAACATTTGAATCTTACATACATCTTGTTTTAAAACAATCAAATAAAAGGTTTAAACGAGAGCTCGGTTTCGGTTCGGTCCATGAATCAGTATGAGACCGAGGTTGGTTGCTACATACCCAAAACCATATAACTAGTATAAAATCTTAAAACTCGGATCTTAAACAAAAACAGAAAGCTTAAATGAATCAAAATGTTAAAGTGGACTAAAATACCCCTTTCATGTAAATTTGTCTTAGAATGACATAAACACCTAATTCAATCATTGTTGAAGAATGGTAAACAAAGAAGAGAGGTATTATAACATAAAAAAACTGAAAATACAAGATTTAATTACCAATAACGGATTCAAATCAAAGTTTTGCTTCTGTTTGACTTCAAAAAGTCAAACTGTCAAGAACTTGGAAGATGCTTATAACTCTAATTTGAGAGAGTGTTTGAAGTGAAAGCAGTTGAAAATGGGTAGGAATGGGTTAGTATTTATAGGGTAAGGATTAGCGTGTTGCCACCAAGTTCAACCAATGAGACTACAAGCATTAAAGATGGTTAGTTGGGGGTTAAAGAGTTATTATAAACAAAAACGAGTTTGAAATCTGGTGCAGGTAGGTGGCCGCCACCCGCGACCATCTCACCCTTCCTAGCCGTGTGGCATGGCGCTCGGGGGGGGGGGGGTGGGTTGGTCTCCAGCTTTGGTTCTTTGGCGAGTTTCGTTTTACGTCGTTTTAAGCATAAAATAAGCATTTTAAACACCGTAAAGTGATGTTATCGCAATCCGACAAGTGTGAAACAAGTTTGTAACATAAAAAACACTATTTTATTAATATTAAAGGATTCGGAAAACAAAACGGGTCGGGTTTTACCGTACAAATACAAATATAAGTTAAACCGAAAATGACGAATGTCACAATCACGTAGCGCGAAACCGCCCAAATTTAAGATATTTTACAAGTCTGTCACTTCTCGTGATGGATCTATAAGTTGCATGTCGCGATGCGCGATGGATAACCAGATTTAATTTTCTTGTTTTTCGTGTTGGTTTTTTTGTACGTATTTGGGGTGTTGGTTCTTTATCATCTTGGGAACATCTTTGGTCCTTCAACTTTTGAAAGTTTTCAAAACTAACTAGAGAGTTTCGGGATTTCCCAACCTCTGTCTTTAATCACCAAATCTCAGCCTGTCATTAACCCTTGTCTCGTAGCTTGTTTGAACTTGGGTATAATTCTGATCATGACTTGACCGAACCCTCCTTATCGATCACAACGTTGATCGATGTCTGGAGTCTTCGATCTCCTACTTATCGATCCTGGCTTTAATCAATAAACTCCAAGAGGTAACCACTCAGATACCAATTCATCTCTCGATCGATAATACATGAACTAAATAAATAACTCTTGTTTGTTAATAAGAAAATATAAATCAAATAACTTATTACAATATCTCAAATCCTAATTTGATTTGACTATTGATGAACCTTAACTCGGTTATATGTCGTGTTTTTTAATATATACCCATGACTTGGTTTGTATAGACTAACCTAATTTTGATAGTCAATATATTACCAATTATAATTACAAAATAATTAGGAAACATAACCAACTATGACCAATTTGTCAATATGGGTCCCTCAAGTTCACTGATTTGTGACTTTGAGTCTGAAATTACGTCCAACATTAGTAAGATTTTGTAGTGCCGCCAACTTTGATAAGATGATAGCTAGAAAGAATTCAAACAAGAGTAAACGTTAGACAAACATAAATCGGTCCAGGAGTGGAGTCATATATGAGAACCACAACCAAATACCCAAGTATGCCCTCATCAAGTTGAATCAAGTGGTCTGTTTACCAATTAACCTATAACAAATTAACAATTCACAACAACTAAATTAACATAATTTAAGAATGAAGACAAAAGACAACATCCAAGCAGATAAATTTTAGTAACTACAATCAAATTAAAATTTTGAAAATGCAAACCAATCTAAGAAGAGTCTAATCCAAGTGCAAAAACAAAAATAACATTTATTGTTTCTTTTAAAAATGAGTCTAACCAAACTAGAAAATAACGATTATTACATTTTAAAGATAAGTTTAATCAAAGTTGAAAAAAAGGTATAATAGAAATGGAGGCAAAGAGTATCAAAATCGCGCTGAAAATCCATATCCACATAGAGACTTCGCCTCTTTTAAGTCCTAACCACCGGACCAATGTGTGTCGATTGTTACACATTTAGTTATATTAATATATAATGTTTTCTTATATATAAAAAGTTTAAACATATACAAACACTTAATTCTCATTACAAAAAGAGAACGATGAATGAAAAGGAAAATAATGGAACAAGTGTAAAAAAAAAATAAGGTTGAGCATAAACCAAGTTAGTCAAATAACCAAATTAATCGCATAACTGAAATAATCGATGATTAAGTTAAGCTATGTAGGGAACGCCTAAAATGGGTTGCAATTTTGGCGTGTGGCATAACCGGTTAACCATAACCAAATTGATATGCTATTGCGTTCTTTAATTGCAAAACCTTCATAATTGCTTACAACAAAAAAAGCATCAAGTAGAAAATATATCTCAAATAAAAATTGTTCTCATTAATATATTGTATGGTTTTGGGTGCCTTCCAAAGATGTTATGATCCTTTCATTTTTTCATTCTTTTAAAACCAAAAGAACCCTATCATAATTTGTTACTTCTCTTGAAAAGACACAAGCACAAGGTAATTAGCATGCAAAAGCTCTCAGTTATCTTTCATGTTTTCCCCAAGAGCAACAAACAAAAGAAATTTTAAAAGTATTCTTTAGAATAGGGCCGTCCAAGCCGCTCGGCGCTCGCTCGAAAATTGCTCGGAAATTGCTCGCTCGTTTTTTCGCTCGATTTTAAACAAGCCGCCCTGCTCGGTTCGGTTTGGAAACGAGCAAAGCAACGAGCAAAGGTTCGCTCGGTTCGGCTCGAATATTTTTGATTTAATATATATATAATTATGTATATTATATATAATAAATTTTATAGTTATCTTCTATTTAGATTTAAATGAATGATATGCACCTTTCATGTTTAGTCCTTTATTTTTAGAAAGACTTTATTTTGGTCCCTGATGCATATATTGTCTAGATTTTCCACCTACTAAACCCACCCACCCACGGCCCACCCACCATTTACATTTACAGCTCTCATTCTCTCATAAACCCTATAACTACTTCTTTTGCTTAATTGAAGACAAATTGTTTCATTTCAACGTTGAACAAGCATCTCAATCGACACTTGTGAAAGCCTATGGGTCTTCTTGTTTGAAATTCATTTCAGGTTCGAGTATTCCTCTCAAATCGTCATGGGTTAATATCAGTTGTCGTTGCAGAAACGATGGGGCTAATTCTGGTCATGGCAGGTCTTCGGATTGGGTATGGAATCGGTGGAGGACGGGAGTCAACATTTTTATGAAATCGCGAACGAGCAAAACTGAGCAGAACCGAGCCGCTCGGTTGTAAACCAATCGAGTTTGAGCAAGACTTTTCTGCTCGTTTCCATATATTCAAACCGAACCGAGCCGTTCGGTTTCAATTCGAGCCGAGTTCGAGCAGATGCTCGCTCGGTTCAGCTCGGTTCGTGAACAACCCTACTTTAGAAGGTTATGTCTGTAGTAAATATAAGGGGAAAAAAGTAGCATTCAAAACAGCCCAACTACATTTGTTTTTTTGAGATTCTACTCAGTTAAAAAAAAGTCCAGTTCCTTGTCTTTTAACATATTTTGGCCCCATGTGTTTGCACTTTAGCTTGGAACATAGGAAAAGGGAATTCTTGCCTTTTTCTAGTCGGAATAATAACAATTTTACGTTGTTAATTAAGTCGATTGATAAACACTTTATTATTGTAAAAAGAAAAAAAAAAGAAAAAAACTTATTTCAAAACTTGCTACAAATTCTTTACTAATCACCCATCCAAAAACTCTACTCAAGCTCAATATTTATAACTATTAATTGGTGGCAATACATTACCATACAACTAATCTTATTACAATTAGAAAACTAAATCAACTTGATTAACTTGTCAAAATTGGCCCTTTCATATTGAAGAAGCACGCATCTAAACCCGCATCCGATGATTCCACCATGTATGAGTTAAGCAAAAAGTAATATGTTAACACGAGTGAGAGCTCAACAAGTCCGGCGACGGAAACCTGCAAAACCGAACACTGTAAGCTCGTTACGGGAAGGACAAGAGTGGGAGTCGTCTCGTAACCACCCTCCGACATAAGAATAAGTACCGTCCTTTAGAGAGAGAAAATACTTAAGTAGTTGATGCAATATATGATGTGTGAATGAATACCTCATGATGATGAAGTGGGTATTTATAGCATGTAGTTAAAGGAATATTATTGTTACAACTATCCCCTTCTAGAAGATATTCTTTGTAACAAACGGGACACGTGTTCACATTTGATAGGTTAGGACAGTTGGCCATGTGCACGGTTATAACAACCTTTACAGCTGTTTTTCTCCAATTGGTTGTTGTGTCACGTGTCCTTCACGGGAAAATCTTTATATAAAACTTTCTAGAAGAAAGTTTGTTACAACTGATTTGCTGACGTCATCCTGCGGACGGTAGGAATACCGTGTGGATGACTTTTGAGGAAGTCTAGATTGATCCGCATATCTTACTTCATGACCCTTGGAGCTTTTCGCTATCTTTCCTCTTAATTGAATTATGCGGGTGATTAAGATGTTCTGCGGGTGACTCTTGATGAAGTCTTGGATTACCCGCAGATACCCATTTATGGGTTTTTGAAGCTTTTCGCTACCCTACCTTTATACATATTTACCGACTTGTGAATGTGGTTTGGAATTACCAACAATCACCCCCATAATGTTAAATTGTAACTCGATTTTTCTTGTTCATCGTCCATTTATTTGGTTCTTGATCCAGAAAGACTGTCCACATAAACATAATATGCAATAGTTGTGTAATATTTTTGACAAACTTTGAGATATGGATTGTTGAGTAGAGAAGGATGTCGTGACTTATTTGAAACAGATGATTGAAATGGTAAATATTGGATGAGAGCTATGTTTTTGTTTGCTATCCTATATTGGCACCTAGATAAAAGAATTGTAAAATGAAATCAACTCTAATTTTTGGCCCATTAGCCTAATTCTTCTATCCTTGTATTATGTCTTTTATTGGCCCAATTGCTGAATCATTGATATACACCGGTTTAAACCAGTACGCATGACTAATCAAGGCATTGTCTATTCAAACACCTCTTTTGCTATTCGTACACCATTTTTATGTATAATTTCTCTTTTTCATACACCCTCTCTAAAACTATAGTGGGTGTATAAATAGCCGCTCCCCTAATCAAACCTGAACAAATATAATAGCCTATTAATCGAACTAGTCGGTTAAAAAATCTTTATAACCACCCCCTTCTGGTACGGTTTGGTTGAAAAATCTCCACAACTGACACTTTGGTTATGATTTAATTGGAGGGTAAAATCGACCGGTTTGTGATTTTAAAGATGAGTGATTTTTAAAACATAAATTAAGAAGATTGCTATGTAATTTCTCCAGTTTTTTATGTCTAGTTTTTGCTAGTCGAGGAAGAAAACTCAACAGTTCAAAGTGTTTGGATTTCATGTTACTATCAAGTTCGGGTTAATTTTCGTCCGTAATAAAATTATTGACACTTTTTTTAAATGGCAAGCGTATTTTCTAGCAAATAACTAGCCAGAATAAAAATAAACGTATGCATATATTTTACTAGCTCAAAATTCTTAGTGACAGAGCCAGGATTTTTTTCCTACAAGGTCGGGATTTTTCAATGCTTGATTTTTTTCCTGTGTCGAAGTTTTCAGGCCCGAATGGGTCGGGTCGGTCGGTCGATCATTCGGTCAGATAAATAAAATGCAATATCATTGCCAAAAAAATATATCGTTAACATTCAATAAAATACAAAGTCATATTAAATAAAAAGATATTACATATTATTATTGTTCTCTACGCGCTTCATGTTTTGAAGACAATATCTTCAATCGCAACTTTGAAAAAGAACGCATTTTCAATATAAAAAATACAAGCATCATTCATATAATCGTCACCCAAATGATTTGGCAAATCTGTCTTCACATGGTTCATTGAAGAAATTCATTTCTCATACGATAGATTGACGGATACTGGTTGTTGGCGTTGTTTAAACCTTGAAGCAAACCACCGAAGGCGATGAGGCAATGGTCGTATGGTCGACAGAAAGAAGTTGATCGGTTCGTTGCTTTAATTTGTTTATTTATTGCTTATTTATGTATTACGTTTAAGAATGTTAATTGGGTTGGGCTAACTAATCCATTGCATTAATAATTTTGTGTATATTTTACTAGCTCAAAATTCTTAGTGACAGAGCCAGGATTTTTTTCCTACAAGGTCGGGATTTTTCGATGCTTGATTTTTTTCCTGTGCCGAAGTTTTCAGGCCCGAATGGGTCGGGTCGGTCGGTCGATCATTCGGTCAGATAAATAAAATGCAATATCATTGCCAAAAAAATATATCGTTAACATTCAATAAAATACAAAGTCATATTAAATAAAAAGATATTACATATTATTATTGTTCTCTACGCGCTTCATGTTTTGAAGACAATATCTTCAATCGCAACTTTGAAAAAGAACGCATTTTCAATATAAAAAATACAAGCATCATTCATATAATCGTCACCCAAATGATTTGGCAAATCTGTCTTCGCATGGTTCATTGAAGAAATTCATTTCTCATACGATAGATTGACGGATACTGGTTGTTGGCGTTGTTTAAACCTTGAAGCAAACCACCGAAGGCGATGAGGCAATGGTCGTATGGTCGACAGAAAGAAGTTGATCGGTTGCTGAGGCGATGGCCGTTGCTTTAATTTGTTTATTTATTGTTTATTTATGTATTATGTTTAAGAATGTTAATTGGGTTGGGCTAACTAATCCATTGCATTAATAATTTTGTGCTTTTTAATAACCTATATGGGTTATTATTGGCCCATATATATATGATGTGTGTTACTAATGTTTATAGTTTTTAGAAAGCTTTTTTATATTTTATAAAAGAAATTATCATTATTAAAAAGTATAATTAAAATTTTCATAATTAGCGGGTTCGAATATATATTTTTTAAACGATATAGGGTTCGCTCACCGAAAAAGAATAGGTTCGCTCGTTAATTCGACACTATAGGTTATATATAAAACCGAAAGAAGAACGGGTTCGGCCGAACCCGGTGTTGATAATGTGGCTCCGCCACTGAAAATTCTAATAGTAAGTTTAAAATAATAATTATTATTAGTGGGGCGCAAAAAACCCGAACTCGGAACCGAACCTGAAAACAAAACCTGGAACCGGATTTTTTATACCCGAGTTTTTAATACCCGAACCCGTACCCGGCCCTACCCATATGGTATGGATAGGGTATGCATTTTGGTATCAAAAACCGTACCTGAATCGGACCTGATTTGTACCCGGTAATACCCAAAAACCGGAACCGGTTTTTCCAATAGCCAAAATCATGTTTTTCAAATACACGATCTATAGTCGAATTACCCGAAAAATACCTGAAAAATACCCTTAAAAAGTTCACAAACCCTTAAAAAAATCCTATCTATGCCTAAAAAAACCAGGAAAAAAACCCAAAAAAACCCAAAAATATGATTTTTTTTTCAATACCCGGAAAAATGGTATTCAAATATCTGGTTCCATACCCAACCCGAACCTGATACATAGGGTATGGTTTTTAGAGACAATACATGTACTTGAACCTGACGCGGGTATTGCCAATACCCGATTTTTTAATACTCGGTCATACCCGAACCTCGTTCAATACCTAGATCCGGGTATTTGGAAAACCCGATTTATACACCTCTAATTAGTCTTAATATTTCTATATTTGGCTTATTAAAAAGGTTATATGTGTTTACTGCGCTCACGAGATAGTATTTTGCATATTAAACGAAGTTATTATATATATATTACAATTACAAACTATCTTCTCCATAATGGGTTGTACAATGTGAAGGAAAACTTGTACACCATTATACGTGTCTACTCCATCAAAATCTTTCCACCTTCATACCCACCTGACCCATTCTTCACTCACACCTTTTTTTCTGCCCTCATGACTTCATCGCATACACTGAATCGATCTCGCACGTTCAAGAAAACTAAATCATCTGTAAACGTTGTCGCATGCGAAAGATCCCTCAGTCAACATCTTCATCTTAAACGCATCATCGGTTCATCTACTGTTTCCGGGCTCGGGTTGGGAACCGTGGGTCTCGGTGGACTTTTATCGGCTGTCTATCATTGTCGGGCTAGATCGGTATTTCCACCATGTCACCGGTATTACCATTTGGTAACTGTATGTGGTGGTTCAATGGTCCGGTGGGCGGACTTACCATTTGGAACCCTCGATGACGTTGGCGTGGTGGTGGGTTGCCCGTCGTCTATCGTTGTCAGGTTCCGTTTCGGAACCCTTGGTGGCAGTTGAGTGGCTTGTGGTTGGAAATTGTCAATTATCTACTGTTTCCAGATATGCTAGCCATAGCGAATTTAAGTTCATTTGGATTATAAAGGTTGGCGTGGTTTGTTTATGTTAACTTTGAATAAAAAAATGCAAAATTGCTTTGCAATGCCTGATGTCCATGGTTTGTACTTGTGCTAGAAAGCTTAGGAACAATAGATGTAACAATGCGTCCTTGGGCATCCGCGGCTATGATATATCATATTGCTGGTTGTGCATCGAGGCCAGCTTTGGATTACGATTCAGATGCTGTTGGTTTATTGCTTGAATCCTCAATATAAGTATAAGCTATGATGACGCGCGGCTATTTGGCATGGCAACCAACGTTGCAGCCATACCGGAGATCTTAGCCATTATTTCGATTTGTTTTAAAGTTTGGTTATGTGCATTTACGCTTTTAGTAGTGTTACGAATTTTAAATGTTTACAGGTTTCTTTTACTGTGTCACAAACGGTAAACAATATTCAAATCTACCACTGGCAACTAGAGGTGCACAAATCGGTTTTTTTAAAAAAACCGGTTCGGTTATTAACCGGACCGGTTTTTTTTGGCCCGGAAAAAAACCGGTTCGGTTAATAACCGGACCGGTTATTAACCGGTTTTTGTATATGAAAACCCTAACCGGTCTAACCGGTTAGGACCGGTTTAGAAACCGGTTAGAACCGGTTAATAAACCCGGTTTTTTTATTAACCGGTTTTCTAATAACCGGTCTAACCGGTTTTTTTTTTTTTTTTTTTTTTTTTTTTTTTTTTTTTGGGTTTGGGGTTTAGGGTTTAGGGTTTAGTTTGGAAGACCGAAGCCATTCTTTGCTTTCGTTGTTAGGGTTCTTTGCTTGGAAGATTAAAAACACATAACTTTCATTTATAGCTTTTACATAAAAAATACAAACATTAAATCGTTATCGCATATTCGTAACTCAAAAATACAACATTAAATAATGCTTAGACACGATTACATTAACAACTTACTGTTTCTTACTCATTATTTGCCTCCATGTTTGCTGTTTCTTTAACTAATTTTCTTCGCTACCCGATCCCGAGCTATTCCTTAGGTAATCGTCGTACGCGGCTTCTTCATCGGTCATTGGTTGAGTGTGTCCTTGATTGACCTCGTCTTCATACAAGCCCGCCTCATAGTTCATTTCCCCCTCGAGTGAGCGTTGATGTTGTGCCCTATCTAAAGAGTCCAAGTAATCCTTGTAGCAAATCGACATCTCTACAGCTGGTGGAGTGAGTCGAGTCCTCCTAATCGATATAACCCTGCCAGAAACAGAAAAAGCAGACTCCGAAGCTACCGTGGAAGCTTGGACCGTTAGTAAATCTTTGGCCATGGCGGCGAGGATCGGAAACTCATCCTTCTTACCTCTCCACCAAGCCAGCAAATCAAGACTTCTAAATTCATCCGGAGTCATGTGTTTCACAAAGTTGGTACCACCATACCTTCCAAGTTCACTGCTTGGGGTGTTTACCTTTTGACGTTTACCGGCGTCTTCCCAAATCATGTAGTACATCCCCATTTCAAGGTCGGTTTGGGATTGGGATTGGGCAACAGCTCTTAACGAGTCATGAATTTGGGAAGACGACCCGTATTTTGTAAGGTAAACATCATACATGTTTGACAAGGTGGTGTTGAAAGCATTCTTTAAAGTTTGGTTATAATAGGGGTTTTGATCGTCGTTTAACTCTAGCTCATCACAAATTTTTTCTATTAAAGCTTCAACACCACCAACATTGATGCAAGGGTTTAACGCAGCAGCACATGTCAAAACAGCGGGTAGTTGTTGAAAATATTTTCTAAATTTTTCTTTCATTTTTACACCCATATCAAAATAAGGTGCACCCCTACAATGAAGTTCACTCAACTTTGTGCACATGACAGCAATTTTTGGTAAAGCAATGGGGCTTGTTGGATAGTAAACCCCGGATAAACTAGTTGTGCAAGATTTAAAAATTTGAAGGACCTCCGTAACGATCTCAATCAATAACCAGTTTCTAGGATCGTACGGTGCACATTTACCCCTATTTGACAAAATTTGATGAAACGCAATTAATGATTCTTTTTGTTGAATGGCTTTCTCAAACATATCACAAGTCGAGTTCCATCTTGTTGGACAATCCCAATTTGGCCCCAACCATTGACAATTAGCTTCTACACAAAATTTTTTGTATCTTGAAAATGTTGTATTGTTGCTAAAAACATCTCGTAACATTCTTTTAAAATTGTTTCTTTGCGTTTCGATCACGTTTAACCCATCTTGTACGGCCAAGTTGATAATATGTGCAATGCATCGGCTATGAAAAAACGCTCCATCACAAATAGGTTTATACTTTAATTTTAAATGGCCAACCGCGGCCGTATTGTTGGACGCGTTATCAAACGAAATTGAAAAATTTTATGTTCAATCTTGTATTGTCGAATGACTTTATCCAAGAGTTTAAAAATATTTCTACCCGTGTGCGGGTAATCAAACAATTGAAACGCAACGGTTCGTTTCATCATTTGCCACGACTCGGGGTCAACCCAATGAGCCGTCACACAAATGTATGAGTCGGGCGAACCATTAGGTACCGACCACACATCCGTTGTTAAGTTTACACCAGTTTGTAAGTTTGAAAAGTATGAAATTAGTTCGGATTTAGCGTTTTTCCATGCTTTAAGACAATCTCTTCTAAGGGTCGAACGACTTACGTGTTGGTAGCGTGGTTGAACATACTTTTGCATCATCTCCGTGAATTGAGGGTTGTCGAAGTGGTTGAAAGGAAGTGTTTGTTGAATCACAAAGTTTGAAAACTGTTGACGTACCGCTTCAAGGTCGTACGTAAACACCGTTCCTTGATTCGTCATCTCCGGTTGCGAACTACTTCCCGATTCGTCCTTCAAGGCCTTGCAAAAGGGCCTTTGCACATGCGCTTTTAAAGTGGAGTTTGCATCTTTGCCATAAAACTTCAAACAATGTTTGCATCGAGCTTTTTGGCTACCGTTAGACATTTCGCATAGGTCGAAATGTTGCCAAACATCATGGTTTCGTTTCGTGGGGATGACCCGAACGACCGTTTCTCCCGTGTTCGAGGCACCCATGTTGACGGATGAAGCAGCACTTTGGGAGGCCATGATAATCGACTACGAAATAAGAGCGTATGGAGTGGTAATGTGGTATAATTGAGCGTGAGATAACAAAATAATCGCGTATGAAATAAACGTTTAGAGCGTTTGGAGTTGTATAATCGAGTGTGATCTAACCAATACCCAACCTAAGCTATATATAGATGTTTGTGGGGGTAAAATGGGGAAAAAAAAAACGGTCAAAAAATAAAAAAAACGGCTATATAGCCGTTATTCAACGGGAAAAAACCGGTTTTTAACCGGTTAACCGGTTATAAAAAAACCGGTTAACCGGTTTTTTTATAACGGTCAAAAACCGGTTTATAAAAAAACCGGTTAACCGGTTTTTTAATAACCGGTTTTTTTTATAACCGGTTATAAAACCGGTTTTGGCTCCAAATTGTGTAACCGATATACAAACCGCCGGTTTGTAAACCGGTCAAACCGGTTTACAAAAAACCGGTTTTCTTAAAAACCGGTTTCCGGTTTAAACCGGCAAACCGGTTCGAGGACCGGTTTTTTTGACCACCTCTACTGGCAACACGGTAACATTATTGTTGTTTTCTACTCTAAAAAAATTGGGTTACCTAACACCAAAATTAGGCTTAAGTTGTCTACCACAAATGGTAAATATGGTTTTCTCTGCTCCTACAGACTCATTTACTGGATGGGAGTATTGGGTAAACTTTGATCTGACTTTTTGATTTAGTTAGCTGGAAAGTTATTGCTAAATTCTTTTTCAAGCTTTTATAATATTATAAATCAAAATCAATTTTTTTAAGGCAAAAACAAGAAAATTTTTATAACTTGAAATCGTTAAAACCTGCAGTCATCCGATTTTGTTTTTTCTTTCGCAACGCGGGGGTCCTCTTCCTAGTTACTACTATTATCAAATAGTGGCATTTTTTTATATTTTTTAATTATAGCTCAAATAATGTAAAGGAGAATAAAAGAAAACCTAGATTCTCTCTTAACGGTCACTGAGACCGCATTTATTCTGATTAGGATTTCTCGTGCAATATAATAAATTAAACCTGACTAAATCCAACATTCTGTTAAGCTTATCCCTTCCACTATAAATATCTGTTTGTAACATTTGTTTAGAATATTTTAGTGCATGGCTGTTTTAACTTTATAAAAGTACACACGGTTAAAATGTTGTTTTATTTTCAACAAACTATATTGGTATTAAATATGGATATTATGGTTTTAACCAGTTTTTGAATAACTTTATCTCAGAGAGAATTTTAAAAAAGTTATATTATGGATATCAATTTTAATTGAAATTGATGATGATCCGTCACTAGAAACAATTTGGATCAAAATGCATTGCGTATGTATAAAAATTTGCGGACGAATGCGTGTAAAGGTGGCTAAACCATAAGTGGTGATCTTGTGTGTAATAAAATGCTAAACCATAGGTAAATAGGCGGTATATTATGGGTATTTTTGACAGAAAGCTTTTAGGAGCTTCAAGTTTTTAAAAAAAAACTTTTATTTAATTAAAAGTCTTGTTTATTTCAAGAAGTTTGAAGCTTTTAGGTCAGGAGAAAAAGTTTAAAGTTTAAAGCTTCTACAAGTAGGGGTGAGCACGGTTCGGTTTGGTTCGGTTCGGTTATTGGGTAAAACCCAAATCTAAACCTAAGCTATCAGTTATTTTATAATACCAACCAATCGGTTTTCGGTTATTCGTTTTTCGGTTATTTTCGGTTTCGGTTTAGGTTATTTTCGGTTTTTTTATTGTGAGTAGACATTAAAAAAAAAAAATTAAAAAAATAGATTACCTTATACATATTGAATTCAAAATACAAAAATAGGCACTTGTTATGTGGAACCAAACAAATACAAAGTTGTTTGAGTAATATAGTTTAAAATTCAACAACGTTTTTAATAAAAAAAATTAAAGGTTTCTTGAATCTTCATTCATTGTCTTATTTATCTTCAAAGTTTAGACCTAATCTTAATCATCTTCATCACCATCAATGGTAGATTCTTTTGGTGTTATGTTTCTGGTCATAATATGTTAAAAAAAAACACGTAGAAAACATAGGTTCGATTATTCGGTTTGGTTCGGTTTTTTTAAAATGGATAACCTAACCTAAACCCAAAAATCGGTTTTTCGAAAAACTAAAAATTTAACCGCCGGTTAATGCTTCGGTTCGGTTTTTTCGGTTATTCGGTTTCGGTTCGGTTAATTCGGTTTTATGCTCACCCCTATCTACTAGTAGCGTTTAGAAAGAGCTACAAGCTTTTAGCATTTTAATTTACTTAAATAACTTTCTAAATAAATAAATTTACTATTATTGTTTTTAGTTATGCCCATTTTAATAATTTTATACATTTATTAAAAGTTCCAGCTACTATGTCAAAACATCTAAATATATCTAAAAAGCTACAGCTTCAAGCCATTAGCTACCAGCTTCCAGCTACAGATATCAGCTAGTTTTGCCAAACATACCCTATATGATTGTGCTATTTAAATCTTGCAACTAAATGTGACATTGTGGACTAAATTTCCATAACAAGCCATTTATGACGTTGATTACTTGATCCTCACTTATATGGTAATTAAGGACTAAGATCCTAACAAGGGTCTAATTGAAGAAGACATTGATTCTCAAAAGGTTTAACTTTGAGAACTTTAGTTTAATGCATGGTTTTATATAGGATATATGAATCTTATACTTTGTTAACGAGGATTTTAATATTCATAGATTATATAATGTCACCAATGTATGCTTACGGTGTTCCTTTAATTCATTTTCTAAAGATAT